>NW_012148842.1:85666-86776 GCF_000956105.1 Propithecus coquereli | reverse complement strand
GTCCATCCCCCAGATGGTGCGCACCACAACCATTAGGTGTTTATATACCCATCCCCTCCTCCCGCCTGTCATCTGCCCAACACCTGATGAATGTTATTACTATGTGTGCACTCAAGTGTTAATCAGTTAATACCAATTTGATGATGAGTACATGTAATGCTTGTTTTTCCATTCTTGTGCTGCTTCACTTAGCAGAATGGGTTTCAGTTCTATGTGGGATAATACAAGAGGTACTGTATCACCATTGCTTTTTTTGATGGGGTAGAACTCCATAGTATACAGAGTGTTGTGATTTCCTAAATGCTGTTGTGGTAAATACTCCATGATGATGATAATGACCACCACATTTCCAAAATGGTCTGCTTATAATAGTCTGTGATTTACCCAAAACTTTTGTTTCATAGTATCTTAGTAGAAATTTTTTGGAGTTTCAATCCATTATAGAGAGTCAAATACCAAAAACACAAATTAACCTTTGGTTGACAACTTGTAGATGCTCTGGTATTTAGCATGTCATTGAGTTAAAATTATGATATACTTTCATAAAGATGACACAGTGTTTTGCTTAAAATTAGTTTCATTCACATTCTTAACTACTGCCCATTACCCATTTGTAAATCATATACATTTAATCTAGTAGGTCATTATTTAAAGTTACTAACCTGTAGCTTTTCTGTTATGAATACTTTTTCAATCTAAAGCGTTTGCAGTCACCTCACTGAGATGATTACCATTGGCAATTTTCTCACTATATGTGTAAAAATTTTTAAATTTCTCTCAGCAGGAATGCATTTGCCTCTGAGAATTGATATTTTAGACCTAAGGCAATGTTTCATGAATTTTAGTTGAAAACAGATACTCACTGGCAAGATAAAAATGGTTTGCTACAGGAAATATTGTGAAATTTCCAGAATCATTCTTATTGAATTCTATTTCTGCAAAAATTGCATCCATTTCAGTGAAAATGGCATTTTTTCATAGCTGAAATTCTGTTTTTGTAAATATCAACAAGAAAACAGGTAAATTCTGGAATTTTTGCCATACCTCAACTTAGCTCTTTGTTCTCTATCATTTTTTAAAATTTACTTTCATCTAATTCTATCTGGAGTT
>NW_012148842.1:84334-85432 GCF_000956105.1 Propithecus coquereli | reverse complement strand
ATTGTTCAAATGACAATAAAAGATTTAGAATATTTCATAAATTTAGTTGACAAAACAGCATCACAGTTGGAAAGAGTTGACTCCAATTTTGAAAGAAGTTGTAAAATGCTATCAAATGGCATTGCATGATACAGAAAAATCTTTCATGAAAGGAAGAGTCAATCAATGTGGAAAACTACATTGTTGTCTTATGGCAAGAAATTACCACAGCCACCCCAACCTTCAGCAACCATCACCCTGATCAGTCAGGAGCCATCCACATTGAATCAAGACTTTCCACCAGCAAAACGTTATGACTTGCTGAAGACTCAGAAGATTGTTGGCATTTTTAGCAATAAAGAATTTTTAAATTAACATTGTTTTTAAGCGTTTTTTACACATAATGTTATTGCACACTTAGTAAAGTGTGATATAATGTAAACATAACTTTTATATGCACTGGGAAACCAAAAAACTTGTGTGCCTTACTTTATTACACTATTCACTTTATTGCAGTGATCTGGAAATGAACCTTCAATCTCTATCAAGTATACCTGTATTCATTTTTGAGGAATTTGTGAACTCTTTAATTTTCTCATTTTGGATCGTTGGTAAGACCAGCAGATCTTATTTGTCAAAACAGCAAAAGTTTTGAATGACTTTTCCTTCAAGAAAATTTTTCTTGTTATTTACAGTCTGTTTGTTTAAGGGGCATACACTGTGATGCTTCTGTTTATATCAGATATGTCTAGATCTTGGCATAAATTACTAGAGTGTTGTAATTTTCTTTTTTTACCAGTACTTTTATAATTTATTTTTTACATTTAGGACATTAAATCATTACAAAAATATTTAAACTTGTGATATGAGGAAGATATTGCAGGTTTTCCACGTGGACAGATAGTTGTTTCAATACCATTTTAAAAGCAATCCGTTCTTTATCTACTTTTTTGAACTGTGGCCTTTGACATGTACTAAGTCCCTTGGTGGAGTCGCCTTCATCAGTGCCAAAGCCACACAATTTTTATTTCAAAGTCATTGGCTACTTTGACATGTGCTAGAACAGTATGCTGTCATTCTTCCTCTTCTTCAAAACTTTCTTGGCAGATTTTATTTATT
>NW_012148842.1:72259-72819 GCF_000956105.1 Propithecus coquereli | reverse complement strand
ATTTTCTCCCAATATTTTCTGAAAAACCAAAATAGTAATTATCAACAAATATAAAATCAATGATAACACTTGCATATTTGAAAGTTGGACTAGATATTGGAACTGAATTTTTTACCTCAGAAAAATCTGTTTTTCTTGTCTGTTTTTTAAACTTTTATGTCTTATCTGTCCCTTATCCGGTGACCATTCTCTCTCTAGTTTTTTAACCCTAACATAAAGTTTTTTGGTTATTTTTTGGCTTTAATCGTGCATTCTAGGACTTTTTTTACATTAAATTTCATTGTTTTGTGTTTGTCCATGTTGTCTCCCCACTATGAGTTCAAATTAAAAAAAAAATATCTCAGCCTATGTTAAATTTATAGGTGGCGTTCATTCTATATTTACTGCATTGAATATTCCCTGTTTCTTGTGTAGCACATATCTATGTTTGAATGTAAGTCCACTGAAGCCAAAATCGGTGGTTTCCATGTTTTACAGCATGCCCTGAGTACCTGGAGAAATGAACTTGGTAATCGTTAAAAATTAACAAAACTCAATACACTTCAAAAACTAGTTTGGCA
>NW_012148842.1:69066-70904 GCF_000956105.1 Propithecus coquereli | reverse complement strand
CATTTAATTTCTAGCTTAATGGTGATCCCATATATGTATTTTTTTTTATTTTTGTAAATGTATGGAGTACATGTGCAATTTTGTTACATGTACAGCTTGTGTCAGGGCTTTTAGGGTATCTGTCAACCAAATAACATACACTGTACCCATTAACTAATTTCCCATCATCCACTCCCCACCCACCCCCTCATCTTTCTGAGTATCCATTGTCTATCATTCCACTCTCTATAGCCATGTGTACACGTTTTTTAGCACCCCCTTATGAATGAGTAAGATGATGCAATATTTGGCTTTCTGTGCCTAGCTTGTTTGACTTAAGGTAATGGACTCGAGTTCAATATATGTTGCTGAAAAATACATGATTTCATTGTTTTTTAAGGCTGAATAGTATTTCATTGTGTAAATTTACTACATTTTTTTATCCATTCCTCCGCTGATGGACACTTGAGTTGATTCCATATCTTTGCTGTTGTGAGTAGTGATGTGGTAAACATACAAGTGCAGGTATATTTTTGATATATTGATTAGGGTAGATACCCAGTAGTGATACCCAGCAGTGGGATTGCTGGATCAAATGATAGTTCTACTTTTAGTTCTTTGAGAAATCTCCATTTTCATAGAGGTTATACTAATTTACATTCCCCAAAACAGGATATAAGAGTTTCCTTTTTGTGCCATCCTCACCAACATCTGTTATTTTTTGTCTTTTTGGCAATAGCCATTCTGAATGGGGTAAAATACCTCATTGCAGTTTTAATTTGCATTTCTCTGATGATTAGTGATGCTGTGCATTTTTTGATATGTTGTTGGTCATTTGCATCTCTTCTTTTGAAAATGTCTATTTATGTCTTTTGCCCACTTTTTAATAGGGTTATTTGGTTCTTTGGGTTTTGTTGTTTTTGTTATTTGACGTTTTTTTATATTCTATAAATTAGACCCCATCCAATGAATAGTTTATAAATATTTTCTCCTATTCTATAGGTTGTCTGTTCACTATTAATTATGTCTTTTGTTGTGCAGAAGCTTGTTAGTTTAAGTCTTATTTGTCTATTTTGTTTGTGTTGCCTGTGCTTTTGAGGTCTTAGTCAAAACTTCTTTGCCTACACCAATGTACAGAAGAGTTCTACTAAGTTTTTTTCTACTATTTTTTAATAGCTTCAGGTCTTAACATTTAAGTCTTTAATCCATCTCGAGTTGATTTTTGTATGTGGTGAGAGATAAGAGTTCAGTGTGGTTCTTCTGTATATGGCAATCCAATTTCCGCAGCACCATTTATTGAAATGTGTGTCCTTTCCTCTGTGTATGTTCTTAATGGCTTTGTCAAAGATTAGTTGGCTGTAATTATGGGTGGTCTATTTTGCTTCATTGATTTGTGTGTCTATTTTTAAACCAATAACAAGTTGTTTTGGTTAATATAGCCTTGTAGTACAATTTGATATCAGGTAATGTGATGCCTCCAGGTTTGTCCTATTTGCTTAGGATTGCTTTGGATATTTCGGCTCTTTTTTGTTTCATATATTTTAGCATTGTTTTTTGGAATTCTGTGAAAAGTGACAATGGTATCTTGATAGGTATTGCATTGAATGTATAATTTGCTTTGGGTAGTATGGTCATTTTAACAATATTAATTCTTGGCCATGGGATGTTTTTCAATTTGTTTGTGTCATCTATAATTTCTTTCATCAGTATTAGTAATTTTCCTTGTAGAGATCTTTCACCTCCTTAGTTAAATTCATTCCCAGGTGTTTTTTTTTGTTGTTTGTTTGTTTTTTTGGTAGCTATTGCAAATTTGATTGCCTTCTTGATTTCTTTCTCAGCTAGATCATTCATGGTTTATA
>NW_012148842.1:67714-69016 GCF_000956105.1 Propithecus coquereli | reverse complement strand
GAGTTCAATATATGTTGCTGAAAAATACATGATTTCATTGTTTTTTAAGGCTGAATAGTATTTCATTGTGTAAATTTACTACATTTTTTTATCCATTCCTCCGCTGATGGACACTTGAGTTGATTCCATATCTTTGCTGTTGTGAATAGTGCTGTGGTAAACATACAAGTGCAGGTATATTTTTGATATATTGATTAGGGTAGATACCCAGTAGTGATACCCAGCAGTGGGATTGCTGGATCAAATGATAGTTCTACTTTTAGTTCTTTGAGAAATCTCCATTTTCATAGAGGTTATACTAATTTACATTCCCCAAAACAGGATATAAGAGTTTCCTTTTTGTGCCATCCTCACCAACATCTGTTATTTTTTGTCTTTTTGGCAATAGCCATTCTGAATGGGGTAAAATATCTCATTGCAGTTTTAATTTGCATTTCTCTGATGATTAGTGATGCTGACCATTTTTTGATATGTTGTTGGTCATTTGCATCTCTTCTTTTGAAAAATGTCTATTTATGTCTTTTGCCCACTTTTTAATAGGGTTATTTGGTTCTTTGGGTTTTGTTGTTTTTGTTATTTGACGTTTTTTTATATTCTATAAATTAGACCCCATCCAATGAATAGTTTATAAATATTTTCTCCTATTCTATAGGTTGTCTGTTCACTATGTTAATTATGTCTTTTGTTGTGCAGAAGCTTGTTAGTTTAAGTCTTATTTGTCTATTTTGTCTGTGTTGCCTGTGCTTTTGAGGTATTAGTCAAAACTTCTTTGCCTACACCAATGTACAGAAGAGTTCTCCTAGATTTTTTTCTACTATTTTTTATAGCTTCAGGTCTTAACATTTAAGTCTTTAATCCATCTCGAGTTGATTTTTGTATGTGGTGAGAGATAAGAGTCCAGTGTGGTTCTTCTGTATATGGCAATCCAATTTCCCCAGCACCATTTATTGAAAAGTGTGTCCTTTCCTCTGTGTATGTTCTTATTGGTTTTGTCAAAGATTAGTTGGCTGTAATTATGTGGCTTTATTTCTGCGTGGTCTATTCTGCTTCATTGATTTGTGTGTCTATTTTTAAACCAATAACAAGTTGTTTTGGTTAATATAGCCTTGTAGTACAATTTGATATCAGGTAATGTGGTGCCTCCAGGTTTGTCGTATTTGCTTAGGATTGCTTTGGATATTTCGGCTCTTTTTTGTTTCATATATTTTAGTATTGTTTTTTCGAATTCTGTGAAAAGTGACAATGGTATCTTGATAGGGATTGCATTGAATGTATAATTTGCTTTGGGTAGCACGGTCATTT
>NW_012148842.1:65441-66162 GCF_000956105.1 Propithecus coquereli | reverse complement strand
TTTTTTTTTTTTAATTTATCCAATCTATATCTTTTAAGTAAAGCATTTAATCCGTTTATGTTCAAAGTTAATATTGATACATGTGATTTTGCTCCTGTAACATTGTTAATTGTTTTCTAGTTGCCATATACATTCTTTGTTTCTTTTTCTTGGATTCTTATTGTGGCTTGTTTGAATTTTATAGTGGTGCCATTTGATTCCTTTCTCTTCTTCCTTTGTGTGATTGCTTTATCAGTGTGTTTTCATGATGGTCAATGTCATCCTTTCACTTCCAAATTTAGGACTACCTTGAGCTTTTCTTGTAGGGCCAGTCTAATGGTGATGAATTCCCTCAGCATCTGCTTATCTGGGAAAGCCTATCCCTCCTTCATGTATGAAGGTTAAACTTGCTGGATATAGAATTCTTGACTGAAGTTTTTTACTTATAGCACATTGAATATATCATCCCACTCTATTATGGCCTGTAAGGCTCCTGCTAAGAAGTCCACTATTAGCCTGATGAGGTTTTCTTTATAAGGGACTAGATCATTTTCTCTTATTGATTTTTGAATTTACTCTCTCACTTTCACTCTAGACAGTCTAATTATAATGTGCCTTGGTTAAGTCCTTTTTGTATTGTATTTGCCTTTTTGCACTGCATTTTCCTGTATCTGGATTTCTAAGTTTCTTGCTAGACTTGAGAAATTTTCATCTATTATTTCATTAAATATGTTTTCTAAAC
>NW_012148842.1:53521-54206 GCF_000956105.1 Propithecus coquereli | reverse complement strand
TATTGTTAATTGTTTTCTAGTTGCCATATACATTCTTTGTTTCTTTTTCTTGGATTCTTATTGTGGCTTGGTTGAATTTTATAGTGGTACCATTTGATTCCTTTCTCTTCTTCCTCTGTGTGATTGCTTTACCAGTGTGTTTTTCACGATGGTGAATGTCATTCTTTCACTTCCAGATTTAGGACTACCTTGAGCTTTTCTTGTAGGGCCAGTCTAATGGTGATGAATTACTTCAGCATCTGCTTATCTGGGAAAGCCTATCCCTCCTTCATGTATGAAGGTTAAACTTGCTGGATATAGAATTCTTGATGAAAATTTTTACTTACAGCACATTGAATATATCATCCCATTCTATTATGGCCTGTAAAGCTTCTGCTAAGAAGTCCACTATTAGCCTGATGAGGTTTTCTTTATAAGGGACTAGATCATTTTCTCTTATTGATTTTTGAATTTACTCTATCACTTTCACTCTAGACAGTCTAATTATAATGTGCCTTGGTGAAGTCCTTTTTGTATTGTATTTGCCTTTTTGCACTGCATTTTCCTGTATCTGGACTTCTAAGTTTCTTGCTAGACTTGAGAAATTTTCATCTATTATTTCATTAAATAGGTTTTCTAAACCTTTTAATCTCTCTTCACCCCTGGGAATATTGTTAATTCACAAATTCATTTACTTTATGTAGTT
>NW_012148842.1:48804-50981 GCF_000956105.1 Propithecus coquereli | reverse complement strand
CAGGATCCAAACCTTGTATATATGTAATTCTTATAATTAATGTCTATCATCTACCTATCCCTCTTATATCTTCTCTTCCTTTTTTCCAATATTGTCCTATAGTTCACCCATATATATTGGGTGGAGGAATTATTCAAGGTATTATCTAAAATGTTGCATAAAATAATAATTTGGTAGTAGAATTTTCAAGGCATAATTAATTACCCCCTTTCTTTGTCCTCTTAGATTAATGCACCTACTTCCGTGACTCTCATTCCCACTGAACTAAGGAATCAAGTCTTATTTTATGTCTCTCGTGAAAGACACAAGACTCAGCATGAAGTAGCCCTTAATAAATATTTATGGAGTTAATAAATAGACAAAGTTAGGTCAGTAGCATGAAACTTTTCTAAGATTTACCCTGGTCTTATGATATAAAATGATAATAAAATCAGTGAGTTTCTGGACCTTCCCTTTTCTCATTAATAGGAAATTATAATGATTCTCTGTCTATAAAAAATCATGTTTTCTACCAAACTGCCTACTTCCCTATTTCATAGAATATAGTTTCCTCTAGTTGTGAAGTAAAACAATTAAATAAAATAGTTTATGTTTTATTTTTCAAGATTCATAACTTTTTGGGAGATGTGTGTGTGTGTTTCTGTGAAAACATTCTATGCATATATCATATTGGCATGGGTGCCTATTAGTCCTACTACATTCCACAGAATAAAATAATTTTCTAGGTAGATAAGCTCTGTAAAAGATTTTTGAACTTAAAATGTAAGATTGAAGGAAAATATATCCAGTTTTAACTTGAACTGACCGTTTTATGATGTATTGCCAAAATTTATTCTCTTGTTTCTGATTTTGTTATTGTCAATTTTTGTTTTTAATTCATCCTAATTTATTAATAGCTGTCACAAGAGCATTTAGTTTGGCCAGTTTTCTCCAAGGTACATGCTTTTGGGTTTTGCTGGTCATGTTTACTTTTTGAACTTTCTATTTATCAAAACAAAACAAAACTAAAACTTACACAATCTTTTCTTTTTATTTTCCATAAATTTTCTCTCTATTACTGTTAAAAAATATTGAAAATTGCCTCAAAATGAACCCAGTAAGCTTTTCATTTGAATGATTCAGACATATATTTCAAGGAGATACATAGATGTACACACATAAACACATATGCACACATCCAGCACAATCAGAAAAATTGTAAGTAATCCACAAAATTACAACGCTGTGTAAAACCTGTAGTTTCTAACAAAACAAGAATTATAAAATATAAAGGAGTAAGAAAGGCATAGAAAGAATTTTCCTGCATAAGATCATATCTGGTTGTTGTGATGGCAAAGATGATTTTTTAAGAAAATTTTACAGTGCCTTTGCCAAAAAATAATATGTCTGTCCCTTTAGTGTTTTCCTGGCATAATCAATCTTATTAACAAGAATATATATTGTGATTTTTCTCAATCATTTTCTAAACACCATAAAGACAGTGTCCTAAAATAGTGCCAAGATAATGTACAATCACAATTTTGTCAGAATTAATATATCTCTTTAAAATAAAACAAAAAAAATTGTCAAGTTTCTGCATCTCAAATTATAACATATTGTCACAAAACCTGCCAAGGTGTTTTTATTTTGCAGAATCTGTTGGCAGATTTCCATTTTTGATAGTAAGCCTGAGCTTTTTGTGATAGTGATGAGCACAAATCTAAAATCACTGTGAGAAGTGGGCAAAACAAAAAGGATAATTAGTTCTCTACTTGCAATCTGACATAGATGACTAACCTTCCCAGAATTATTATAATATGCATTTATTGAATCCCCTATGTGCCATTTAAACCACTTAAATTTGTCCTATTCCCTTTGGGAATTAAACTAGTAAAGAAAGTAAATTACATCATCCCTATTCTTTTAGTTAAGAAACGTGAAGTACATTTAATAAGTCTGGCACTTCTCTGGGCTCTGATGGAATACAGATAAATGAAATTCAGTTCCTGCCCTCTAGGAATTTCTCTTCCTCTGCCTAGGATTGATTGATTAATCTAGAAGGGACCACTTCCTTAAACAAATTCATAAATAACTACATCAACAGAGTCATGCTCAAAGGACAGAATAATTTACTTAGCTAGTGGGACCCAAGTGGAGGTGAGTGAAAAGTGGGCTAGTAGAAAAACATAAACAGGAAT
>NW_012148842.1:48176-48754 GCF_000956105.1 Propithecus coquereli | reverse complement strand
CTTGCTTTTTATGTTTCCTGTGTCTTTAGGCTGACTTCTATGCATCTGGTGTGATAGTCACTTCTTATTTTTGAAGTTACTTTCATTATGGGGGGACTTTTTCCTGAAGATGTGATTGTGATGTTGGTTGGGTAGGGCCCTTTGTCTTTGCTTCTGGGTGTATGCAGTAGTGAAGTCTTAGTATGATTTCTTTGGTTCTAAACAGATCAGTGGTATCTATTGTTTCCTTGGTGTGTTAGTGTGTTGTTTTTGGAGGAGGCTGTGGTAAAGTTGTGCTGGACACTGGAATATCATATGGGCATTTTCTTCAGGTTTCAGTGATACTGACAGTGGACTAAGTATGTCTGTCCTTGGGTCCTGGGGTGGGGTATGCTGGCACCTATTTTGGCGGTTCTAGGCAGGCCAATTCTTGTGCCTCTGGGTGTCTTTCTTAGGTGCTGGCTGTAGTAGCAGTGTAGTGTACCAGGGGGGTGAATGGGCTCTTGAACTCCTGGGAAGACAGCATGATGTGGGGGAAGGCAATGGTGGTGAAATGCTCTTCTGGGTCCCAAGCACTCTGTGCTTGTGTTGGCAGTGGT
>NW_012148842.1:38205-39722 GCF_000956105.1 Propithecus coquereli | reverse complement strand
AATAGATATTTTGAACTCTTTATCTGGGATTTTGAGAGTTTTTTTTTGTTGTTGTTATTAGAATCTACTGCTGGAGTATTATTGTGTTTCCTTTGAGGTATCATATTATCTTGCTTTTTATGTTTCCTGTGTCTTTAGGCTCACTTCTATGCATCTGGTGTAATAGTCACTTCTTATTTTTGAAGTTACTTTCATTATGGGGGGGGACTGTTTCCTGAAGATGTGATTGTGATGTTGGTTGGGTACGGCCATTTGTCTTTGCTTCTGGGTGTATGCAGTAGTGAAGTCTTTATATGATTTCTTTGATTCTAAACAGATTAGTGGTATCTATTGTTTCCTTGGTGTGTTAGGGTGTTGTTATTGGAGGAGGCTGTGGTAAAGTTGTGCTGGGCACTGGAATGCTATATGGGCACTTTCTTCAGGTTTCAGTGATACTGAAAGTGGGCTAAGTATGTCTGCCCTTGGGTCCTGGGGTGGGATATGCTGGCACCTGTTTGGTGGTTCCAGGCAGGCCAATTCTTGTGCCTCTGGGTGTCTTTCTTAGGTGCTGGCTGTAGTAGCAGTGTAGTGTACCAGGGGGGTGAATGGGCTCCTGAACTCCTGGGAAGACAGCATGATGTGGGGGAAGGCAATGGTGGTGAAATGCTCTTCTGGGTCCCAAGCACTCTGTGCTTGTGTTGGCAGTGGTTGCAATGGGCTGTATAGGCTGGCCTCCAGGCCAGTATTTGGCACTTTTAGGGAGTAGTCAGCTGAGGTGGTAGCAGTAGGGTGTTTATGGCCAACTTTAGTCTCCTGAGAGGAGTACTCCAGTGTCTCAGGTGTTTGATTGAGTTGTGGAACCCCCAGGACCATGGATCTTATACTCTGCCTTATGAGAGTGGGTAAAGCTTGGCAGAGCCATACTAGGCAAGCATCTGCTCAGGTCTCGCAATGGTAAATGCCATTGATAGGTGGGGGCAAAGCAATCCTTTGGGTCCTGGCAGAATGTTTTGGTGAGGGCTAACCTCTCTGTTCTGAGGCCCTCTGATGGGGAGGGTGGGAATTGTCCCAGTGACCACGGTTTTGGCCAGAAGGTAGTAGACTTGTCTCCGTCTCACACCCCAGTCCCTATGGGGCTTTGCTATCCCATGCTGGCTGTTATTGCTGACATGGCTATTGTATAAGACCTGGGAGTTCATGTCTAGTCCCCAATTCAGCTCTGGGCCATAGGAGCTCCTGCCCAGCTCAAGACCAAGCCTCTGCAGCAACTCTCATCCTGTTCAAGACCCTAGGGACAATGCTTGATTCCAGTCTGGTTGGCTGGACCCCACTCCATGCTCACTTCTCAGTCTTGGTTGCAGGAGCCCACCTCCACCTTTCATGCCCTGGTTCTCCAAGCAATAGCCTGAGTTTCCCTAATGCCTAGGATAGGCAGGCTTGTTACCAGGACTGCACACAGATTGTTAAGAGCTAGGAAGGGGAATGGCATATTGGTATGGCTGCTTAGGCTCAAGAACGACAGGGTTCCCTCCCTAGAG
>NW_012148842.1:36494-38155 GCF_000956105.1 Propithecus coquereli | reverse complement strand
TGGTAGCTATTGCAAATTTGATTGCCTTCTTGATTTCTTTCTCAGCTAGATCATTCATGGTTTATAGAAATACTAAATTGATTTTGTATCCTACAACTTTATTAAATTCATTTATCAAATGTAAGAGGTTTATGGTGGAGTCTTTCAGCTTTTCTAGATTTAGGATCATATCTTCAGCAAACAAGGATAATTTGTCTTCCTCTTTTTAATTTGGATACCTTTTATTTCTTTCTCTTGCCTGATTGTTCTGACTAAAAATTCCACTAATATATTGAACAGGAATGGTGAAAGTGTACATCCTTGTCTTCTTCTAGTTCTTAGAGGAAATACTTTCAACTTTCCCCCACTCAGTATGATGTTAGTTGTGGGTTTGTCATATATGGTCTTTATTATTTTGAGGTATTTTCCTCCTATGCCCAGTTTGTTAAGGGTTTTTATCATGAAGGATGCTGAATTTTATGAAATGCTTTTTCTGTATTTATTGAGATGATCATACGATTTTTGTATTTCATTGTTTTGATATTATGTATCACATTTATTGATTGTGTATGTTGAGACATTCTTGCATTATTGATATAAAACCCACTTGATCATGATGCAGTTGACTTTTAGATGTGCTATTGGATTACTAGTTTGCTAGCATTTTGTTGAGTATTTTTACATCTATGTTTATCAGGGTTATTGATCTGGAATTTTTTTATGTGTGCCTCTGTTTGGTTTAGTATCAGGGTAATACTGGTCTCATAGAATAAATGAGAGTGAATTACCTCCTCTTTAATTTTTTGGAACAATTTCAGGGCGATTAAAATTATATTTTCTTTGTACTTATGGTAGAATTCAGCTGTGAATCCATCTGGTCCTGGGCTTTTCATTTTGGGGAGACTTTTTTTTTTTAAGATGCTGAATACAAGCTTCATTCCTTATTTACAGATTAAAGGAGATAGAATTTAGAGCCTTATTTCACAGTTCTGAATAATGTAAATTATTAATAGATAACTTTGGATGTCAATGAGCCATTAGAGCCATCACAACACCTAGTTATTATGGATGAAGCTCACATGACACTCTATATTAAGTGAAGAAGCCCGATATTAAAAAGTAAATGCAATATTTAACATTTATATGAAGCTCAAGAATGGAAAAAAATAAATCTGTGATGATAAAAATAAAAATAGTGAATATTTTTAGGAAGAGAATGGGGAGTAGTATTTGTTGTCACAAAGTAGGCAGGGATACTCTAAAATGATAAAAATCTTCTACATCTTGGTCTAGGTGGTGGTATGTAAACATAGCTTTCTAGATGTGAAAAAAATTCATTGAGCATTTGGGAGACATTGAGCAGAATGTTCTGTAAGTGTCTTTTAGGTTCATTTGTTCTAAAGTCCAATTTAAGTCCAAAGTGTTTTGGTTGATTTCTGTCAAGATGATCTGTCTAATACTGACAGTGGGGTATTGAAGTCCCCCACTTTTATTGTATTACTGTCATTCCCTTTACATCTAGTAATATTTGTTTTATAAATCTGGGTGCTCCAGTATTAGATGCATATGCATTTATAATTGTTATATTATCTGTTGAATTTTCCCTTTATCATTATATAATGACCTTCTTTTTCTGTGTGTGTGTGTGTGTGTGTGTGTGTGTGTGTGTGTGTGTGTGTTTC
>NW_012148842.1:35846-36444 GCF_000956105.1 Propithecus coquereli | reverse complement strand
ATAGTAGATATTTTTAGGAAGAGAATGGGGAGTAGTATTTGTTGGGACAAAGTAGGCAGGAATACTCTAAAATGATGAAAATCTTCTACATCTTGGTCTAGGTGGTGGTATGTAACCATAGCTTTATAGATGTGAAAAAAATTCATTGAGTATTTCGGAGACATTGAGCAGAATGTTCTGTAAGTGTCTTTTAGGTTCATTTGTTCTAAAGTCCAATTTAAGTCCAAAATGTCTTGGTTGATTTCTGTCAAGATGATCTGTCTAATACTGACAGTGGGGTATTGAAGTCCCCCACTTTTATAGTATTACTGTCATTCCCTTTAGATCTAGTAATATTTGTTTTATAAATCTGGGTGCTCCAGTGTTAGATGCATATGCATTTATAATTGTTATATTATCTGTTGAATTTTTCCCTTTATCATTATATAATGACCTTCTTTTTCTGTGTGTGTGTGTGTGTGTGTGTGTGTGTGTGTGTGTGTATGTGTTTCTGTTTTTATTCTTAACGTCTTTTTCATCTGATATAATATGGCTACTTCTGCTCTCTTTTGGTTTCCATGTATGTGTCTTTACAGGTAAGGTGAGCTTCTTTTAAATA
>NW_012148842.1:33399-33886 GCF_000956105.1 Propithecus coquereli | reverse complement strand
CCAGGACTGCACACAGATTGTTAAGAGCTAGGAAGGGGAATGGCATATTGGTATGGCTGCTTAGGCTCAAGAACGACAGGGTTCCCTCCCTAGAGAAGTTCTTCTCAGAGTCTCCTAGCTGCTGCTTAAGTTAGATTCAGGGTTTGGGAGGGTCAAGGTGCTCTCCTGTGACCTGGATTGCACAATTTCCCAGTGTGAAAGTGGACTGCAGAAAGACTCACCCTCTCCTATATTGGGGAGTCACCACCAGTTTCTAGCTGGTCCTAGGCATGTAGGCTGCTTGTTTTTCTTCTCCTTCCCAGCTTTTGGAGTTTTCTGTCATTTTTCTGTTGAACTCCTATGTTCCTTTTTGGTCAAGGTATTCAAAGTATGATTGTTTACACACTATTTTGGTTCTTCTAAGTGCATGAGGTGTGTTTGAAATGCTTCTAGTCAGGTATTTTGAAAAAAAATTATACATATTTTTATAATTGATATGTCTAAGTCA
>NW_012148842.1:30552-30840 GCF_000956105.1 Propithecus coquereli | reverse complement strand
ATTAATACTATTTGTGATCTAGGGAAGAGACAATGGGGTTAAGAAAACAACACATGATAAATGATGTCTTTGATCTTAACATGTTTGTTCTAGTTTCCCTGGCTAAACATTGCCATTACTTGTGTTTCTTGATCTAAGTCCATTAACCTTGTAATTACAGGAAATCTCTCCTTACTACTTTGAGCTACTTTTCCAACATTACTACTATTTAGTGGTGGCATACATTTTCACCTTGTATTTCTCCTAATATTTTTTGAGTTAATTTAGTAGGAGACACTATATTAGGGT
>NW_012148842.1:27789-29117 GCF_000956105.1 Propithecus coquereli | reverse complement strand
GACCACAGCAGTAGGATACAGTCTGGGGGAAAGTTGGAGAGAATGTGAAACTGAATAAACACTTCAACATTTCTTTTCTTGAAAGTACTGTTTGTAAGATATAATTGCCACTACCCAGATAAAGGATAGTAGCATAAGGGATAGAGAACATGGAAAGGGCTGCATTTCAGAGATTCAGAGAACAAAATGGGACGGGATTGATAGTCAGTTGACTGTGGTAAGTGGAGGGAGGGGATATTTGTGTATAACTCTGATTTCTACCTTGAATTACGTAGGAAATCACTACTGAGATGGGGAATACTGGAGGACAAAAAGTTTTGAGAACATTATCTTGAGTGTAGTGGATGGATTTGTTGAGATTAATGGACCTAGAAAGTATCTGTGCTACAAAGATATTTAAAATATTTAAATATTGGCCTCAAATTTAAAGTGCGCAGGAGGTCAAAGTTCTAGAGATGTATTCTGATCAGTTCTATCCCCCAAAATATGTCTTGAGTTAGTCCATTTCTCTCCAGTTCCATTGCCAGTATCCTTCTCTGGCTCCTCATCATAATCAGCAGTCTGGAATACAACTACAGACATTCTCCAACTCCTGTCCTAACCTTTTAAATTATGTTCCATATAGTAGCCAGAGTAATATGCTTTAAGAATAGGATTATGCTGCTTCTCTACTTAGAGGTTCTACATTGCAATTAAATAAAAATATATATGTCTTGTTCCATCTTTAAAGATCTTACATAATCTGGCTTCTGGGAACTCAAACCATTCCAGTGCAATTCTTGAAACTTGAGGCCAACTGGCCTTCTTTCAGTTCTTTGAGCTGTCTTACCTCAGGCTTTGGCATGCATGATTTTCTATACCTGGAAAGATCTTTTCCAGCAGGTTAACCCTGCCTGCTGCCCCAATCTCTGCATTCATTTGTCAATATTTTTTCTTATTTTTCACATCTCAGCTTAAATCCTACTTCTACAGAATGATCTGATCACCCCACCCTTCCTCACACTCTTCACTCTATTCCACAATCAGCACCGTGTTTATTTCCTTGATGACACTTAGCACAATGTGTAATCTTTTTTTGAAAATGTATTTTCTTATTTGGGGTCTTACTTGTGCCCTAGACTGAGTAGTTCATGAGGTCAGAAATGCCATCTGACCTGTGCCTAGCACATGGTTAAACCAAATGCCCACATTCCTCAGGTGTTCAGGCAACCCTGTTTTATGCCTGCTAATATGACATGATTGTTATTAATAATAGCACCTTCTTTCACTCTTAAAACTTTCTTGATTTCAATGATAAATTATATGTCAGATTATATGTAATGAACACT
>NW_012148842.1:26781-27739 GCF_000956105.1 Propithecus coquereli | reverse complement strand
GCCTAAAATTTGTCTTTCCCATCAGTAATTCAATGTTTGAAAATGACACTTGCATTTCTTTAGTGTCAATTATAGATTTTAATTTTGCACTTGATTGAATTTCCTATAATCTTTCTCCATCTCAGACATCTCCCTTTTTGTCTCAATTTGTTATTTTTTATTAGCATTTTCTTTCCTTTTGACTTTTTACTGTTCTTTTGTAACAGATTTTTAACATTATTTTCACATTTTATGATTTTAGATATCAGATAATTTTCTAACATGTTCTATGATTACCCATATTGAGAAGCATATTGTTTTCCTAAGCTTTTAGGATGAAGTTCATTTTCCCTTTTTCTGAAGGTAACATTAGCACCATGTTACCTATTTTCCAACGATTTTTCTACCTCAGAAGACCAACCTGTTGTTTGACAATAATCAGAATACATTGTTTGCCTTTGATTTGATTCAAATGACTTCCTCTAGTCGTCAGCTGAAAGTCTGGGTGATGTACATGTGTCCCAGCCTGACATCATCTACTGCAACTATTCTAGATCATATGGTATTTTGTTCTAATACCTAGTTCCATGACATGTTATTTTTGTGGAATACACAAAAATATGCATGAAACTTTAATCCTTTCTTTTATTTCCCCCCTTCACCATATTTACCCTTTGTGGAAGTATATCTCCGTAGGTGAAATGAACTTCTGCCAGCTCTCATCTCGTAAGCTCACTGCCAGATTGTTCAGGTGCTTCCTGGAATGTTTGAAGAAAAAAAAATATTAAAGGCCATTCTGAGAGAAAGAGGGTTAAGGTGGTTTTTGAGAAGTAACACTTGTACAATTAATAGATGACTGTCCTTTTTGCTGTTAATATGGATTTATTAATACTATTTGTGATCTAGGGAAGAGACAATGGGGTTAAGAAAACAACACATGATAAATGATGTCTTTGATCTTAACATGTTTGTTCTAGTT
>NW_012148842.1:23064-23516 GCF_000956105.1 Propithecus coquereli | reverse complement strand
TGCCTGCTAATATGACATGATTGTTATTAATAATAGCACCTTCTTTCACTCTTAAAACTTTCTTGATTTCAATGATAAATTATATGTCAGATTATGTGTGATAAACACTCAATAAGTATTTATTGAATAAATCAATAAATGGGAGGCCATGGCACACAGATGGTAGGAAAAAATGTATAAAACAATAAGAGAATTTGAAGTACAGTTCTATGGTTCACTGACAATGTAAAATATACAGTAGAAAAGACTATTGCAGGACTTATGTATGTATATGTGGGTGTTTGTTTGAAAATGTAATTTTTCTGAAATATTTAAGATATTTAGACATTAAGACTTTAGATATTATTTTTTAAGACAGCATTTAAAGTCAGAGTTTTAAAAATAACTTTACAGAGTGTTGATGCTTCTGATGTGTTTTGATTTATAACTTCAGAATATTCACTGGGTTTAAA
>NW_012148842.1:17486-18978 GCF_000956105.1 Propithecus coquereli | reverse complement strand
CATTGCTATTGCTTATTAAAGAATAAAGCTTTTGATGAACTTGTGAAATCTTGGGAAAGCTAATTTCCCCTTACGCTATCAGTCATTGTTCCAAGATTTAAATTTCATAAAAAGAGCAGCCGTCTGCAAAAGGCTTTGCTACTTAGATTGCAGAGTTTTAATATTCATTTGAGCACTGCAATTTTGTGGATAACATAGATGACAAATTATAATTTTGTCTTTTCTATGGAGTTTTATAATGAAGACTCCTGAATGCTTCAAATTTGACATTAAAATGGCCTTGGTAAGTAAAAGTGCATGACTGTATATTGCATTAACAAAAGGAGTAGCATCAAACACAAGTTCTATCCATAACATGTGGCTGATAATTTCATGGTCAGCAGCAATAAAAGATAATGTTTCAGAAGATGTGCAGAGCAGCTTTCTTAAAAGTTAATTCATAATTCATTCATTCAACAACACTTACTGAATGTTTATAATTGTCAGGTTTTCTTATGGGACTTAGGGATAAATCAGTGGATAGCTCCCTAGTTTTTTAGAGCTCACATTACAGTATGAGGCAAAGATAATAAACTGAATTAAATAAATAAATTGTATTCATCGTATGGTTATAAGTGTTTTGAAGCACAAGGAAAGAGAATAAAGGAATAGTATATGATGGAAGCAAATGATGCTATTTTAAATAGAGTAGTTAGAGAAATATTCTCTACAGATATACCATTTGAGTGGCAAACTCAACATATATAGGGTATAAGGAAAGCTAAGGAGTGAGTGTTCCAGGAAGAGGGACAA
This sequence comes from Propithecus coquereli, assembly GCF_000956105.1. Taxonomy (NCBI): domain Eukaryota; kingdom Metazoa; phylum Chordata; class Mammalia; order Primates; family Indriidae; genus Propithecus; species Propithecus coquereli. The sequence goes on along the minus strand of NW_012148842.1, from coordinate 18,186 downwards.
CGAGTACAAAGGCCCTGACCCAGAAGCACACTCTGTGAATCGAGGAAAAGCAAGCAGGCCAGTGTGGCTGAAGAGAGTCGGCAAGGAGGGAGTGGAAGTTGATTAGATGGGAATACTAACTGCAGGTCAGATCATCTTGGATCTTGCCACTATAATTAGGCAGAGCAGTAAAATAATCTGACATTGTTTTAGAAGGATTACTCTGCTTCCTGCATGGAGAAGAGACTGAAGGAAAGGAAAGGAAAAAGGAAAAAAACTTTTAGACCTACTAGAGCTCAAGCATCGCTCTACATAAATTTAAGAATGCAGTAAACACTATGCAGATATTAAAATAACAAAGAATTAGATGTTAAATAGACCTATCAAAATGAAACTTATCAACTGTTAGTGCTACATGAAGAAATGAACATAATTTGTCATGCAAAATGAGCCTAAGATTTGTATTACAGCAGGAAGTTTGGAACAAGATCCCTTAGAATTCTCTAGTATCTCAAGGGGATTCAACAACGGTAAAAAAAATACAAGATGAAAGATGATTAGTTTTTTAATTAGTAATCATTGAAGTTGCAGTCCATAATATTTTCTCCAAAGACTTTTTGGAGTGGTATTTCAGATAACTCTGAAATTTTGACATTATGGTTATCACACAGTTGATATTGCTAGAAGCTCTGTTGTGACTGTATAATATAATTTCTTGTTG
>NW_012148842.1:16480-17436 GCF_000956105.1 Propithecus coquereli | reverse complement strand
AATGTCTATAAGGGTTTTCCCAACAATTTCTGCTCGGTCATTTTGAATGTGGCAGCCACACAGTACGCATGCTCACTTAATGGCATCTAGTGCCCCACTGACTAGTACAGTGAAGTCATCATTGTTCACATATGCACATCCCAGTCCACTCGCCTTGGCTGCCAGGTTACATCAATGTCACACAAGCACAAACCATTTTCATTATATTAACAATGTCTGGATACTTTGGACAGAACTCAAATATGAATTGGGGATTAAATGTCACACAAAAAAGATATGCCATGAATATTCTGGAAATATTTTTAGGTCTTTCTCCATGTGAGGTGTACTGATGGTGTATTCTGTCACTCTGTGGACTCACTAGGTACTGATATTCAGGTTTCTGTTCATATTACCATAATCCATATGAACGTCCAAGACCCCTAAACTCTTTTACTTTGGGACCTAAAAGTATCTTGGGACACTGAAGTTAGATGCTCATGTGGACAGTTCAGATGGCACTCACCAAAATCTCAGAACACACAGTGTACTTTTTCTGGATGAAGCATAGGCACCTATCAGTGGAATGAGCTCAATAGATGAAGTAACTCTTTGGTACAGGCAACATGGGGTGCTCAAACGAAAGACAAAGGAAGGTCTTCGGGTGTTAACCATGCTTTCAATTAGGAATTTGATACTGATGACAAGTGGGAAAGATAATTGAGACAGATTCTCAATGATGATTCTGTTCCACCCAGGTGCACAGCCCTTATCACCAGCCCCAGAAACCTCTATGGAGGTCTACGTCACTCACCTCCTTTGTTGGAATCAACAACTCTTATCTGGACATCTGGGAAGTTTGGCTAATCTATGTCAATTTCAATTCTTTTCCAAATCTGTTCTGACATACATTGAATTTACTACATTGCTCTTGATTTTTGAACACTTTTTCTTTCCTCAGATAAGCCCAGTTTTAG
>NW_012148842.1:15974-16430 GCF_000956105.1 Propithecus coquereli | reverse complement strand
TTTAAGTTCTCATTTTTGGCAGTCATATAATTAACGTAGTAACTGCCAGAAATCAGAGTATATTCTTGTTCTGTCATTTAAGTGTTACATATTATGAGAATTAAAAACAACTTTTATACAGCATATTTATTCTGTCTTTCAGGGCAGGATTTCTTCCATGTCTTTTTAATGCCTCATGAAGAGGAAATGATCAATACATCTTTTATATTGATGAAAATATGGACAAGAAAGTATAGCCAGAGAGCAAATTTTGTGATATGATCACCTTCTTAATTTCACCAGCTATCAAGAGAAAAAATTCAGAGAGGAAAAACTTTTGATGTTAGCTAACTATAAGAACATATTAAGAAAAGGAAGACCATCCTGGATGTATACATATTTTGGGGAAAAAGAGTATAGTTTTGTTTAGTTTTAAATCAGAATTGCAAAATCTAGCTGCATTGTAGGCTTTAATTA
>NW_012148842.1:13084-14133 GCF_000956105.1 Propithecus coquereli | reverse complement strand
GTTCCTTTAGTTTTTACATAATGTGCTGTAATTTTTTTGCTCCAGGATCCCATCCAGGATACCACATTACATTTCATGGTCATGTCCCTTTCCATTCCTCCTGGCTGTGGCGGTTACTCAGACTTTCTCTGTTTTCAGTGGCCTAGACAGTTCTGAGGAGTACTGGTCAGGTATTTTGTAGAAGGTCCCTCAAATGGGATTTGCCTGATGTGTTTTTCTCTTGATAAGACTACGATAATTGATAATTGAGAGAACGAACACAGATGTAAAGTGCTATTTTTATCACATCATATTGAACATGCATACTAACAACATGATTTGTGACTACTAATATTGTCCTTGATTACTTGGCTGAGGTAGGGTTTGTCAGGTTTCTCCGCTATAAAATTACTCTTCTTCTCTCTTTCTGTACTGTCCACTTTGGAAGGAAGTCACTATTCACAGTCCATATCTAAGGAATGATGAGGAGTTGTGCTTCCTCTGTCCTTGGGGACAGAGTATTTACGTAAATGACCTGGAATTCTTCTACATGAGATATTTATCTCCTTTTCTCCATTCATTAATTCATGTAATCATTTATGTTAGTTGTAGGTTTATTGTCAATGTTTTTTATTAAGTCGAGGAATCCCCCCTGTATTTCTACTTTGCCGAGAAACTTTATCATGAATGGTTGTTGGATTTTGTCAAATGTTTTTCTGCATCAATGGATACGGTCATATTTTTTTTCCTTAATCAGTTGATGTGGTGGATTATATTAATTCATTTTGAAATGTTGAAGTAGCCTTGTATTCCTGTAATAAGTCTTATTTGATTGTGGAGTATAATTTTTTTATACATTGTTAGATTTGATTTATTAATATTTCATTGGAAATTTTTGCATCTATCTTCACTGAAATATTGATCTACAGTTTTCTTGCAATGTCTTTATCCGATATTGGTATTAAGTTAATGCTAGCCTAATAGAATGGGTTAGGAAGTACTTTTGCCTCCACTTGTATTTTCTGAAAGACATTGTAGAGAATTGCTATCATTTTATCCTTCAATATTTG
>NW_012148842.1:1969-2838 GCF_000956105.1 Propithecus coquereli | reverse complement strand
TCTCTCTCACCTTGATATCATGTGAAACGGCAGGCTCTGCTATGAAGGCAACATTGTTTTTTCTGATCTAGCTAGTGTCCTGGGTCACACTGTTTTAGAGAGAACTCTCCATGAAAAGTGCTCTGGAATGGGTTGGTGCTCCTGTCTTCTATCTTGCTAAGGCTCACGCTTTGTCTCCAGTGCTTAAAAACTGTTCAGATTGGGACTCTCTTCTCCAAAAGGTACACAATTGAACCTTTTAATTAATTTAGATTTCAGACCTCAGACAGAAATGCGTAGTTTATTAAAGTTGCTTTTCCTTATGTCATTTTGCCATTTAGCCCCAATCTGATTTCATATCTATCTTATAGAATTTTGTTTAAAGTAGCAAAAAGCATCTTATTCACAGAAACTTCATGAATTTTTCCCCTTATTCTAGAGCTGTGGTTGGTGGAGATTTTCTTTTCCTGTATCATAAGTAATTAAATGGGTAACTATATGTCTATAATATTTGAGTTCTTGTCACCCATATCTTGATTTTTTTTCACTAAGCTAGTGTCACATTTTAAGTTTTATTATTGAAGCACCTCTGGTTAAAGAAGGCAGCTAGAACTGCACTTGGCATCAGGAACCCCTTGTATTTCTTGCCAAAAAGTGATAGGGTACATTGAGCCCCTAGGGAGGCTCTAGGACAGTCTAGTTCCACCTTGTTTTGTGGATTTGCAGAACATGGCTGTTCTTCAGAAGCTGTGCCATCGCAGCTTAAATGTAGAAGCCATGGCAAGATTGATACATATACATTGTCTATTTTAAAATTCTGTTTTTTATAGTTTTCTTATTGCTTTCTAGGAGATCTTTATATACTATTTTAGATATCATTTGGTATTTTG
>NW_012148842.1:0-276 GCF_000956105.1 Propithecus coquereli | reverse complement strand
AGTTTTTCCATAGAATGTCATATATGAAATTATACACTACATAGCCTTTTTATATTGGCTTCTTTTTATTTTTTATTTCAGAATATTATGGGGGTACAAACATTTTGGATACATATAACGCCTTTGCCTCATCCAAGCCAGGGCTACAAGTGTGCCCTTATCCCATACAGTGTGCTCTGCGTCCATTAGTTGTGTTTATCCCCTGCCCCCACCTGACTGTCACCCAATGAGTTACTATCATGTGAGCACCTTAGTGTTGATCAGTTAGTACCAATT
>NW_012148841.1:10631785-10633310 GCF_000956105.1 Propithecus coquereli | reverse complement strand
CTGTACCTGTGTGAGTGCTTTAAGAATTAACAGATGGCTTCACTTTCAACTAACGTGTTAATCAAAACATAATGTAAATGTTAGATAATTAAAATTGACATTTTGTTGCACAAGTACAGTCATCTTTTGTACTAAAACCACTTTCATTTCAGTTATTCCTTATGTCTTTGCTTCTTCAAACTCACTGTTTTATACAACTCACATCTAAACTCCTAGGCAAGCATTCTATACTTGGCAAAGCCACTTCCTCACCACTCCCTTCTTATTTCTAAATATGATTTCGAACTCCAGTGATTTCTTCAAATAGTGATCTTTTCGTCAACCTTGTTCTACTTGACTTTTCCATAGCATTGAACTTATTGATCATTCACTCCTGTTTTTAGCTCCCTTCATTTATGTGACCCTGAAGTGTTCCTATAATTGTCCAATGTCCTTCTGTTCTCTGGTTATCCCTGGATTCTATATCCTCTGTCCTGCTCGGTTTATCTTCACTGACCCTCTTTCTCCTATCATCTCCTCACTTTAAGTGGGACTCCTAAAGCTTAATTTTAAGCCATAAATTCTTCTCTTTTTTCTATATGCTTGAGTTACATTATCACTTCAATGATCTTCATTGGATCACTTCTGTGTTAACAACTCTGTTAGTTTCCTATTGCTGCCATAACTAAGCATTATAAATTTAGGGGCTTAAAACAACACACTTTGGCAGTCTTGGAGTTCTGTAGATCGGGAGTCTAAGCACAGTGTGACTCAACTAGTTCTTTGCTCTTGACTTCACAACATCAGTGAATGAGTATGGCTGTATTTCTCCCTGAAAGCTTTAAGATGAACCTGCTTCCAAGTTCACTCAGTTTGTTGTCAGAATTCAGTTCCATGCAACTGTAGGACTGAGGTCCCCATTTCCTTGCTAGCTGTTGGCCAGGGGTCACTTTCATGTTTAACAGGCCTCCTCCATTCCTTGACATGTGGCCTCCTTCCTCCACATCCAAAGCCAGCAACAGTGGAATGAGTCATTCTCATTGCTCAGATATCCCTGACCTCTCCTTCTGCCTTCCCTTCCCTCTGTCTCTCTCTTTAATTGCACCTCTATGACTGACTATTCTGTCTTATTCTGCTTCTAGTGGCTTGTATAATTACACTAGGTCTGCCTAAGTAAACCAGGATATTCTTCCTATCTTAAGATCAACTGATTAGTAATCTTAATTACATTTTCAAAGTCTCTTTATTGTAATACTTAGATCAATGTTTCATTGAATAATCAGGGAACAGAAATCTTTTGTGTGTGTGGGGAGGGGGACATCTTTGGAATTCTGACTATGACATCTATGTATGTCTTTAGCCCAACACCAGTGAAATATTTTGTTATTAATAAAATATTTCCATTTAATATTCCCCCCAAAATCAATAATTCTAAGTCAAACTTATTATCTTGAACATAAAATTGACTCTTCCTTGATTGATTTTTCAATTCTGCCCTCATAATCACTCTAACAGACAATCTCTTGGGCTCTTGAACTAGAATTGA
>NW_012148841.1:10629679-10631735 GCF_000956105.1 Propithecus coquereli | reverse complement strand
TAATTTATACCTAGAATATTTGAAATCAAATAGACTTTTAAAAACATATCTGAAATACATAATCACTATCTAATTTTAAATGTGTTACAAAGTTATCAAAATGTGAATGGAAGTTTTTTGATAGTATATAATAGCAAACTAACATCTTTCAGGAAATCCATATTTCAATAACTACTCAACACTTTGAATATAGTTATCATAGTATTCACAACTGAGAGCTCATCATGTGATGGGATGAGTTTCATTTAGGTGCATGACCATATTTGTACATCTGGGGGATCCACAGTGATGATTCCTAAAAGAAGCATTTTCTTGAGTATAGTTTTTCCCTAAGCTTTATTCAAGGAGACTTAAATGCTATCCAGTACAATTTTAAAAGTCTTTTTTAAATCAAATCTAGTCAAGAAACCAAGAGTCTCTGTATTTTAATCCAGGTGCCTAGGACTAGACTCTAATTTAAAATAAGCCATGATGTAATAGATAGTGTTATAATCTTAACTGTTAAGACAGTACCAGAAGATATAGCAGCACAGACACCCTGCAGAACCCAAGGAAAGGCCTTTCACATAGATTGTGTTGCAAAAGGTGACCCTTGGAATTAAACAGATCACAGTTACACAACTCTTTAGGGATATCTTTTATGAAGGAAAAGCTTGTTCACAGTAACCTACAAGAAGGAAAGCAAAAGAGAATGAATGTGGTGTATCAGCACTGTTGATGGTGACGGCACCTTGATTCAAAAGGGACAGCTATATATAATTATTAGGTAATCTCGAATGAGTAGAGAAATTATGTAGACCAAAAATTGTCTTTCTCTTCAGCTGTAGACTCATTTAATATTCTCTATTCTCAAACCTCTTCTGGGACAGGCATTAAGGCTGACCTTACGATACAAATGGTATCCTGTTTGGGACTTCTGAGGTTGGCTCAGATTATTGAGTCTATACTAGGTGATTTGCACATATTTTCTCATGAGATTGTCAAGACACGCTTATGAAGCATGTATTATTAGCGCTGTATATTTGCTGAGGAAGCTGAAACTTAGGGATCTTGGGAAACTTGCTCAGGTTTTCGAATCCAGGTTTGTCCTAGTATCTGTTCCTTCTATCATCTCTCCTCCACTGTACCTGTGTGAGTGCTTTAAGAATTAACAGATGGCTTCACTTTCAACTAACGTGTTAATCAAAACATAATGTAAATGTTAGATAATTAAAATTGACATTTTATTGCACAAGTACAGTCATCTTTTGTACTAAAACCACTTTCATTTCAGTTATTCCTTATGTCTTTGCTTCTTCAAACTCACTGTTTTATACAACTCACATCTAAACTCCTAGGCAAGCATTCTATACTTGGCAGAACCACTTCCTCACCACTCCCTTCTTATTTCTAAATATGATTTCGAACTCCAGTGATTTCCTCAAATAGTGATCTTTTCGTCAACCTTGTTCTACTTGACTTTTCCATAGTATTGAACTTATTGATCATTCACTCCTGTTTTTAGCTCCCTTCATTTATGTGACCCTGAAGTGTTCCTATAATTGTCCAATGTCCTTTTGTTCTCTGGTTATCCCTGGATTCTATATCCTCTGTCCTGCTCAGTTTATCTTCACTGACCCTCTTTCTCCTATCATCTCCTCACTTTAAGTGGGACTCCTAAAGCTTAATTTTAAGACATAAATTCTTCTCTTTTTTCTATATGCTTGAGTTACATTATCACTTCAATGATCTTCATTGGATCACTTCTGTGTTAACAACTCTGTTAGTTTCCTATTGCTGCCATAACTAAGCATTATAAATTTAGGGGCTTAAAACAACACACTTTGGCAGTCTTGGAGTTCTGTAGATCGGGAGTCTAAGCACAGTGTGACTCAACTAGTTCTTTGCTCTTGACTTCACAACATCAGTGAATGAGTATGGCTGTATTTCTCCCTGAAAGCTTTAAGATGAACCTGCTTCCAAGTTCACTCAGTTTGTTGTCAGAATTCAGTTCCATGCAACTGTAGGACTGAGGTCCCCATTTCCTTGCTAGCTGTTGGCCAGGGGTCACTTTCAT
>NW_012148841.1:10628963-10629629 GCF_000956105.1 Propithecus coquereli | reverse complement strand
GAATCAACATTGTTCAAATATCCATACTGCCTAAAGTGATTTATAGAGTCAAAGTAATTCCCATCAAAATTCCAATGTCATTTCTCACAGATCTAGAAAAAATAATCCTAAACTTTATATGAAACAAAAAAAAAAATACCCAGAATACCCAAAGCAGTCTTAAGCAAAATGAACAAATCTGGAGGCATGACATTACATGATTTATAGAGTCAAAGTAATTCCCATCAAAATTCCAATGTCATTTCTCACAGATCTAGAAAAAATAATCCTAAACTTTATATGAAACAACAAAAAAAATACCCAGAATACCCAAAGCAGTCTTAAGCAAAATGAACAAATCTGGAGGCATGACATTACATGATTTCAAATTGTAAATTATACTGCAAGGCTATAGTAATCCAAACAGCACAGTACTTGTATAAAAATAGAGACAAAGACCAATGGAACAGAATAGAGAACCAGAAATAAAGCCATATAGCTATGACCAACTGACTTTCAACAAAGCAGACAAAAACGTATACTGGAAAAAGTATGCTCTATTCAATAAATGGGAAAACTGGATCCCTATCTCTCACCATATACGAAAATTACATAAAGATGGCTTACAGACTTAACTGTAATACCTGAAATCATAAAAATTCTAGAAGAAAGTGTAGAAAAAACCCT
>NW_012148841.1:10625583-10628413 GCF_000956105.1 Propithecus coquereli | reverse complement strand
CTCTTGCTCAGGCTGGTCTCGAACTCCTGAGCTCAAACAATCCGCCCGCCTCGGCCTCCCAGAGAGCTAGGATTACAGGCGTGAGCCACCGTGCCCGGCACTCATTGTAGTTTTGATTTACATTTCCCTGATGATTAGTGATGTTGAACATTTTTTCATATACTTGGCCAATTGTGTGTCTTCTTTTGAGAAATGTTTATTAAGGTGTTTTGCCCATTTTAAAATCAGGTTATTTGTTTTTTGTTTTCCTGTTAAGTTCCTTATGTATTCTGGATGTCAATCCCTTGTCAGATGTATAGTTTGAAAATATTTTCTCCCATTAGGTAAGTTGTCTCTTTCACTCTGTTAATCATTTCCTTGGCTGTGCAAAATCTTTTTAGTTCGATGTAATTCCACTTGTCCATTTTTGCTTTTTTTGCCTGTGCTTTTGAGGTCTTACTTAAAACATTCTTGTTCAGCCCAATGTTGTGAAGCATTTTCCCCTAGTAGTTTAATAGTTTGGGGTTTTACATTTAAGTCTTTAATCCATTTTGTTTGAGTTGATTTTTTTTTGTATATGGTGAGAGGTAAAAGTCTAGTTTCCTTCTTCTACATGTGGATACCAAATTTTCCCAGCACAACTTATTGAAGAAACAATCTTTTCCCTCAGTGGGTGTTCTTGGCACCTTTGTTGAAAATCAGTCAGCTGTAGGTATATAAATTTATTTCTGAGCTCTCAATTCTGTTCCATTAGTCTATATGTCTGGTTTTATGCCACCATCATGCTGTTTTGTTTACCAAAGTTTTATAGTAAGTATATTTTGAAGTCAGATAGTGTGATGCCTCCAGCTTTCTTCATTTTGCTCAAGATTGCTTTGGCTCTTCAGGGTCTTTTATGGATACGTATAAATTTTACAGTTTGTTAAAATTTATATTAAGAATTTTGTTGGTGTTTTAAGAGGGATTGCATTAAATCTGTAGATTGCTTTGGGTAGTATGGCCATTTTAACAATTAATTCTTCCAACCCATGAGCACAGGGTATCTTTCCATTTATTTGTATCCTCTTCAAATGATTTCATCAATGTTTTATAGTTTTCAGTGTAGGGAACTTTCACCTCTTTGGTTAGATTTATTCATAGATATCTTATTTTCTTCTGTTGCTATTGTAAATTGAATTATTTTCTTGATTTATTTTTCAGATAGTTCACTATTAGCATATAGAAATGTTAATGATTTTTGTATGTTGATTTTGTATCCTGCAACTTTACTGAATTCATTTACTAGTTCTAAAAATTTTCCAGTGGAATCTTTAGGGTTTTATATATATGAGATCATGTTGTCTCCAAATAGAGACAGTTTGACTTCCTCCTTTTCAATTTGGATGCCTTTTATTTCTTTCTCTTGCCTAATTTCTCTGGCTAGAACTTCCAGTAATATCTTGAGATATTGAGAAGTGGCAGAGTGGACAATCCTTGTCTTGTTCATGATTTTAGAGGAAAAGCTTTTAACTGTTCCTGATTCATTATGACATTAACTGTGGATTTGTAATATTTGACCTTTATTATGCTGAGGTACATACCTTCTATACCTAATTTGGTGAGAGTTTTTATTATGAAGGGATATGGAATTTTTGTCAAATGCTTTTTCTCTATTGAAATAATCATATGGTGGTGTTTTTTTGTTTTGGTTTGGTTTGTTTTGTTTTTTGTCTTTTTTTTTTTTCTGTTATTGTGGGGTATCGCATTTATTAATTTGCATATGTGGAACCATATGATGAATTCCACTTGATCATCATAAATGATCTTTTTTAATGTGCTACTGAATTCAGCTTGCTATTATCTTGTTAAGAATTTTTACACCTATGTTCATCAGCGATATTGGTCTGCAGTTTTCTTTTTTTGTTGTGTTCTCATCTGGTTTTGGAATCATGGTCCTACTGGCCTCTTAAAATGGGTTTGGAAGGATTCCTCCCCTGTGCTGTGTCTCATGGGTTTTTGTATGATGTGTTTCTATTCTCATTTATCTAAAGCTTTTTAAAATTTCCATTTTAATTTCTTCATTGACCCATTGGTGATTTAGGAACATGTTGTTTAGTTTCCATGTAATTTCCATGTAAAACATGTTGAATGTTTTAAAACAATTTTAAAGTCACAAATGACATGCTTTATGATTTTTTTCTCTATGTCAGAATATGATGGGTTTACAGTAAGCATTTTACTGTTGATATCAGAGGTACAATTTCTGAAGTCTTTCTTGTTGTTGATTTCATGCATTGACACTTGATATGATCTCTATCTTTTTAAATTTGTTAAAACTTGTTTTGTGGCCTAATAATATATAGTCTATCCTATAGAATATTCCAGGTGCAGTTGAGAGAATGTATATTCTGCAGCTATTGAATGGAATGTTCTCTAAATGTCCATTTGGTCTATGGTGCAGTTTAAGTCTGATGTTTCTTTGTTGATTTTCTGTCTAGATGATCTGTCTACTGTCGAAAATGGGTTGTTGAAGTCTCCCACTATTACTGTATTGCAATCTATCTCTCCCTTTAGATCTAATAATATTAGCTTTATATATTAGGGTGCTCTGGTGTTGGGCACATACATATTTGCAATTGCCAGTACTATTCTATTTAAGTGAGTATCTTTATCAGACCCCAATATTTTGTAGAACACATAGGAAAACTTATCTCTCTCTCTCTCCCCCCCCTCACACACACACACACACACACACACACACACAAACACACACACACACTTATTCGTATTCACTTGAACAATACCATAACAGAAAGGTAAATTGTGCTTCCCTGGTTTTTTTTTTGTTTTTTTTTTGTTTTTTTTTGAGACA
>NW_012148841.1:10624326-10625533 GCF_000956105.1 Propithecus coquereli | reverse complement strand
ATCTGTGTAAGTTATAATCAGGTTAATTGCATGTGATTGACAGCCTGAGAATCAGCTTTCCTTGAGTCACATGTAGCATGCAAATTTACAGGAAGAATTATGGAGGTCCTGGTGAAAACTTACAGAGGAGTCTAAGAAGCATTTACTACTTGAGATCCCTTGCCAACAATAGGAAAAAATAGGGTCATGAAATCTGTGTACATAACTTACAGTATCACTTAAAAATAAAACTGAAAATTCTTTTGTCTGCATGATAACTCATCTGTTTGGAGCTTATAGTTGATGCTCTTAGCAAGTTTGAGTTGAATAACTGTTTAAGTGACTTGTGTTTTTCACTAAGTGTCCAAATTATCTAGATGGCTTGGTTGATGAAAATATGATATATTCCTTGTCTGTACACTAGACAATGTTTAATAATATAATTTTTTTCTAAACAGATTAATCAATCTAAGCAAAATACTGAATACTAAATAGAGGGATAGATGATGAATAAGTAGATGCATAAATAGAAATAAAAGTGGATATAAATATAGATATCACTTTGTAGAAGTATTTCTTGGAAACAGTGAGTCAGTTAAACTGGTTAAACTGAAATATACCGTGAACACCTTTGAGAGAAGAAATTTCTAAAAAATTGATTATTGAATTATCAATTTTCTGGAGGAGTTTTAGTCATACATAGAGTGACCATATAATTTCTTGTGACTGCAAGAGGGCTCTATGGATGATCACAACCAGGTCCATAGGTGTGTGGCATTCTTAAACCATGGTTCCCAATTTCTTTAACACATCCCTGATGGACGGGTCCCATTACCTTTGATTTGGGTGGTAGGGTTGTGACTATTTCAAACAATAGAGTATACTGGAAGTGATGCTGCATGACATTTCAGGCTGGATTTTAAAGGGTCATGTACGTTCTGCATTGATTATTGGAATATTCACAACTGGAGACCTGCACCACTGTGTTAGAAGTCTTACTACTGTTAAATCTCTGGGCTGTGAAGAAGCCAAGTCATACAAAAATACTACATGCAGATCTTCTGTACGGCAGTACTGGTGTTCCTGTTGTCTCAGCCCAGGTGCCAGACATGTAAGGGAATGAACTTCAGATCTTTCTAGACCTAGCCATGGAATTATGCACAGTCTTAGACTCTTTCTGGCTGAAAACTCAGCTACTGTGGAGCAGAAATAAATTGTTCCCTCTATA
>NW_012148841.1:10621352-10623588 GCF_000956105.1 Propithecus coquereli | reverse complement strand
TTGAGTGCTTTATATTGGGACAAAAGTAAATTATACTTTAAAGTTCTGTTGAATTCATATGCAAGGATATTATGCAATAAAGAGAAAGATGATTCAGGCCATTTAAATAGTCCATGTGATTTTTCCTTTGACAGTATTCTTTATATCATACTCATTCATTAGAGTATATTAGCAATACTCAAAGTGTTGTCAACAGGATTATTTAAAGGCAACAGTGACCTTAATTAAGGAACTCTTGATCAGACTCCTAGTTAATATCTGAATCATCTTGAACTTATTCTAGGTGATTTTTTTTCTTTTTCATGAATACCTGTTAGCTATATTATATTAATAGAAGAAGTGAGCAAATAGGTTAAAATGGGGAAAGATGTTTCTTTTTTTGTATTTATGGATACTTTTAAATTGCAATATTCAAGTAACTTGTCAAACACCATTATTTCTGACCATTCAAATTTCAAGCTGAATGCCTGCAATTAGAGACGTCTTACCTAAGTCTAATAGGGTTGGTTAGGGTTGTAAATAGGCTAAAGGTGGTGCTGGGCAGAAAACTTCCATATCTCCTCTTGTTTACTCTAAGATAAATAGTAGAGGCTAATCGACCAGCCATTGCACAATTGCCAACATATCCTCAGGAGAGTTGACTTTTGATTGTTGAAGTGACAACATGATAAATCTCAGTATGAAATGTCAGTCACACCTCATTACTTTATCTCATTCTTTCCTCCAGCTTTTGGAAGGCAATCTTTTCTCTGGATGCCTTTGCTGATCTGACACCTTACTTTCAAGCAACCTTTGAGAACTACTGGTCTTTCCTCTCCTCTCAGAAATAGCACTTGTGCCCTAAAGCAGGTGGTGAATTACTTTCTTGGTGTGCCAGTACTATTTCTTTATTTTTTCCAAATTCCCAAATTTATTTAAATAACTAGTATTTGTGCTAGATACCCTCAAAGATGTTTGTTTCTTTTCTTAGTTTTTTTTGTGTCATATTTTTAATGGATAATGTGTGGGGTGGGGACAAGTAACTGAAAAATGTCTTTACTGAAAGACTTTAGTTTTTAAAAATTCTGTAATTGACACATTATAATGGTACATATTTATGGAGTGCAGTTTAATATCTACATACATGTATAAGTTATATAATGATCAAATCAGGGTAGTTAGTATATTCATCCCCTCATACATTTATCATTTCCTTGTGATAAGAACATTCAAAACCCTGTTTTCTAGTTATTTTGTTATATGTGATTCCTTACTGTTAACCATAGTCACCTTGCTGTGCAACAAAACACCAGGACTTATTCCTCCTATCTAATTGTAACTTCGTACATGTTGACCAACCTCTCCCAATTTTTCCCTTCTTCCTTCTCTCCCCAGTCTCGGGTATCTACTGTTCTGCTCTCTACTTCTATGAAATAAACTGTTTTTTAGATTCCACATATGGGTGAGATCATGTAGTCTTTGTTTTTCTGTGTTTGGCTTATTTCACTTAATTTGATGTCCCCCAGGTTCATCCCTGTTGTTGCAAATGATGGGATTTCATTCTATACCACATTTTCTTTATCTGTTCATCCATTGTTGGATGCTTAGGTTGATTCCATATCTTGGCTATTGGAAGTAGTGCTAGAATAAACATGGGAGAGCAGATCTCTCTTTGACATACTGACTTTGTTGCCTTTGGATATATATCCAGTAGTGGGATTACTAGATCATAAAGTAGTTCTAATTTTAACTTTTTTTTTTTTGAGACAGAGTCTTGCTCTGTTGCCCATGCTAGAGTGCCATGGCATCAGTCTAGCTCATAGCAACCTGAAACTCCTGGGATCAAGCGATCCTTCTGCCTCAGCCTCCTGTGTAGCTGCGACTACAGGCACAAGCCACCATGCCCGGCTAATTTTTTCTATATATTTTAGTTGTCTGGCTAATTTCTTCCTATTTTTAGTAGAGACGGGGTCTCGCTCAAGGTCAGGAGTTCGAGACCAGCCTGACCAAGAGCGAGACCCCGCCTCGGCTTCCCAGAGTGCTAGGATTACAGGCATGAGCCACCATGCACGCCCGGCCCTAATTTTAACTTTTTGAGGAACTGCCATACTAGCTTCCATAATGGCTGTATTAATTTACAACCCCACCAACAAACAGTGTGTTAGTGTTTCCTTTTCTCCACATCCTCACCAACAATTGTTTTGTTGTCTTTTTGAAAATAGCCATTTTAACTAAAATGATGGAGTATCTCATTGTA
>NW_012148841.1:10620926-10621302 GCF_000956105.1 Propithecus coquereli | reverse complement strand
TTTCTAGACCTAGCCATGGAATTATGCACAGTCTTAGACTCTTTCTGGCTGAAAACTCAGCTACTGTGGAGCAGAAATAAATTGTTCCCTCTATACTCTGAGTTCCTGACCCACAGGATCTATGAAAATAATATAATGGGTTGTTTCAAGCCACTAAATTTTGGAATAATTTGATACACAGTAAAACTAAGGAAATAAGGCATAATAAAGATTATTCCTATTTGCTTTTTCATGAATCACTGTGACAATGTTATTGCAATTTGGGATGCATCTTCATGCTAACTTGTGTTTCTAAAGACATTCACCAAACAAAGAGGATAAAAGTAAAATTCATGTATTAGATAGTTTATTAAAATATTTTTAAGATATCAAAATA
>NW_012148841.1:10605519-10608852 GCF_000956105.1 Propithecus coquereli | reverse complement strand
GGGGTCTCGCTCTTGCTCAGGGTGGTTTCAAACTCCTGAGCTCAAACAATCTGCCCGCCTCGGCCTCCCAGAGTGCTAGGATTACAGGCATGAGCTACTGCACCTGGCCTGTGCTTCCCTGTTTTAAAATCTTGATAAACATGATTACATTAATTCTGCAGTACTGGGAAAAAAAGAAAATTAAAACAAAGAAAGGATGACTTTGACTAAATGTATTCTTTTAGTTTTGAATAATTTGCAATTAAGCACCTTAAAAGAAACTGCTTACCCATTCTGTTAAGCACCTTTATCAATAATGCATCTCAGTAACTGCAAAAAGCATCCTAGATTGGAACCTTTTCTTTCAGAATGAACAAAAGATTGTAGACTGTACCAAAAAAAGTTTGTATGCAATCTGTTACTGAAATATCTTATATTTGTTTATGTGGATTTTATATGGTAAGAAAACAAAACAGAGTTTAATAAAAGAGCTGCAAAATTGCCTCACCTTGCTGGTAATAACTATGTTTATTGCAATATTAGCATAAGCTGCACTTGCTTAAAAATTATTTACTCACTTGTGGATCTTATCTGAACTTACTGTCCCATGCTTGAATTTCTGGACTTAACGAGAATCATTGGAATTTATAGTATTTCATAAACCTACCACAACTAAAAATGTTCCCTTGCTCCATGTTTTTTCACAACTTGCATAGGCTTTCTCCCTGTATTTTATAAATTCATAGGTCTATAATGAAAATAGAAAAATGATTTTACCTAAAATATCAGCTTTTGGAATATTAAGAAAATAATCTTCAATAAGCGAAGTTCTTGACTAACAATACAGAATTCCATTCACCTCCATTCTTCTCTAGGAAATGGTAGTAAGAAACAAACAAACAAAAAATAGCAGCAGTTAAGATTACAAATTTTGCTTGATAAAAATGATGGGAAGGATATGTTGTGTTAATTCAAATTTTAGAATTTTATTATTTGAGGGAAATAACCAAAGGGTTACATTAATAGATGAATTCCAATTAAATATGTATTCTTTAAGGAGAAAAAGAAACATTATATACATACATATCATTAGGATGTGAGCCTCAATTTAGGGAAATATAAGAAAGATATTTCCTCATGGGATTCTGACTTCACAAACTTTACCATTTAAACCAGTTTAATTGTAAGAAATATGTGTCGATCATGTTGAATGTTTTAAAACAATTTTAAAGTCACAAATGACATGCTTCATGATTTTTTATCTATGTCAGAATGTGATGGGTTTACAGTAAGCATTTTACTGTTGATATCAGAGGCACAATTTTTTTTTTTTAAAGAGTTCATGATTTGGTGCTGGATTAATTACCTTAAAATTGTAACTTGGCTGTCTTTGCTAAGCTTTCCACAAATTTTTATATATTATAATTTTTAATTAGCTGAAATCATGTTTCAAACAACAGCTCCAATGTACAATCTTTTCTCTGTCTTCGGTCTGGTAGGAGAGCTGTTACTGCCTGGTGGAAAAACAAAGCTGTTTATAAGCTTCTCCCACTGGCCCAGCAGCAGCAGCCTCTGCTCAGGAGGCAAGGTAGAAAATTCCTTCTGTAAGGTTAAGGCCAGTCAAAAAGTCTCTAAACTGCCTTTTCTCACTACATGCCTGAGCACACTCAGAGCAGCTTTACCCACTGTCCTGCTTAAACAGTTTCATGAAAACATTCATTTATCATTTAGGCATGGATAGACCCAGTGGGGAAATGGTTACATGCCTTTAAAGGGCAGGTAAAAGTTTTATATGTTAGCTTAAATGATGAGAATTGAGCCTCCTTAATTCACAAGGATGCATTTCTTTACTAAGTTACATAAGACATACTTTAAGTTAATATATTATCAAACCTTCAATAAATTGGCATTGACAACATTTGAAAACATACTAACTCTATTAGTTACAGGGTATATAAATTGTAGTTGGCAAGTTCAAGGTATTGTGAAGTTAGCATACACTCATATGAATTAATTACACAGATATGAATTTATTTAGAATATCAATAAAATCTAATGATAGCTTTGTCCTAAAATTTTGAGTATAAAATATCTTTTATGCTCTTTAGTAAAATGAATTAGGCTAATAAAATGTGCACATAAATATCCTCATGCTAAAATTAAGTAAAATTCCTCAGAATTTCCATGGCATGCTTTCAATTTTATATGAACATTGTTAAGTAATGCATAGCATAAGCCCAATCTAGTTAATTTGGTGTTTGGGTCTATCTTTACAGCTGATTCAAATTGTCTCATAGTGGAATCCATCAATTAAGCATAAAATGATCATTAACAGGCTTAAATATCATCATTGTGCTGCAACTGATTTGTCATTTCTTAAAAATAAGGCCTAAGTTAACCGTTAGACGTTTAGAATGATGACTTTGCCTGTCATCTGGACTACTCTGTGACAGTGGTTCCTGAATGGGCACAATTCCACTGCCCCCCAACACAACAGTGGACATTTACCAATGTCTGGAGAAATTTTTAGTTATCATAGGATGTGGGGGGCTACTACTGGCATCTATTGGGTAGGGGCCTATGATGCACAGGGCAGCCCACCCCCTGCAAAGAAGTATCCAGCCCGAAATTTCAATACACCACCATTAAGAAATCCTGACCCATGACAAATAGTGTGGTTTTGTGTAAGGAAACAACCTAACTTATTGGGTGACTTTTGAGTCTGCATTTTATTACTTTCAAAATGAGATAAGGAATTATCTCATAGGATGTTTGGAAACATTTTAATAACTAAAGTAATAATCAGTCTTGTATTTCTTGCTGGTTCTCAAACATTCCACCCACCGTCTCACATCATGACTTTTGCATTACTCTTCTGTCTTCCTGAAATGTTTTCCCCACAGATTTTATTACACTTTGCCTTCTCAGCTGTATTTTGATTTGGGGCAAACACAGCTATCTTAAAGAGGCTTCCCCTGATATCTCAGACTGAAAATTCTGATATACTCCTTTTGCCTCTAGTACTCCCTATACTTCTTTCAAGATTAAATTTTCTCCATAGAACTCATTACCACCTGATGTACTATATAGGTATATATATGAACATATATATACAGTCATGTGCCACATAATAACATTTCATCCAACAATGGACTGCATATACTATGGTGGTTCCACAGATTAAAATGGATTTGGAAAATTCCTAGTGATAGCATAGCCATCTTTAATTTTTTAGCACAATGCACTAAAATGTTTGAGGTGATGCTGTTGTAAACAAACCTACTGTGCTACCAGTCATAAAAGTTGAGCACATACAATTATATACAGTACATAATATTTGATAATGATAATAAA
>NW_012148841.1:10601623-10604106 GCF_000956105.1 Propithecus coquereli | reverse complement strand
CATAGCATTTACATTGTTTTAGGTAACATAAGTAATCTAAAGATGAGTTAAAGTATACGGGAGGATATGTGTGGTTATATGCAAATACTATGCCATTTCATACAAGGGACTTGAACATCTGCAGATTTTGATATCCATGGGGGGTCTTGGAACCAATCCTCACAGATACCAAGGGAGGAATACACACACACACACACACACACACACACACACACACACACACACACACACACTCTCACACACACACACACTCACACACACTTGCTATTGTTTTTGTTTTGGTTTGTTTAAATCCCGGAACTTAGCAACTTAGCACAGGACCTGGAATACAATTGTGTTTAAAATCCCTTAAATGAAGGCATGTTGAGTGCCTCCTTTGGCAGGCATTGTGACAAGTACTGGAAAGAAAAGAAACGACTCTTATCTTTATGGAGCTTACATTCTTATGGGGACTCATTAAATAAACAAAGTAACATAAAATATATTTTTAGGAAATGGTATAAATGAATTAAAACTAGAGAGTGAGGAAAGGGTCAATTTTAGATCAGGCAGTCAGAGAAAGATTATTTGGTCAGGTGACATTTGAGCAAGGACCTGAAGGAAGTGAAAGAGCATAAGAACAACCAGCAATGACAACTGTAATCAACATTTATTGAGTGGTTTCTGGATGTCATGGTCTGAACTAATTGCTTCCATGAACAAAGTCACATTCCCAACAACCCTATGAGGTAGGTATGATTGTTATTTCCATTTTATTGAAAAAGAAACTAAAGTACAGAAAAGTTAAGTAGTCTAAATAAGGTAAGCAAAACAGACACTGAATAAACCATAGCTCTTAATATTCTAAGGAGTCGTTTCAAATTTGTGTCTCTTGTGATTTTCTTATGATAAAAAGTTGCCTGTGGCTAGCTCAGATCTATTCTCTGTGCTTCTTTCTTATATTAGCAAGACATACAATTGTAATAACATAAATCAAATGTATGGAAGAGGATAAGACTTGACAATAGATTTCATCCCACATAGAGGGTATGGGGGATATGTCCAGTGAAAACAAAAAATTCAGCCAAACAATGTGTCCAAAGACAAAGAATTCTGAATCCTTTGCAAAAGAACAGTGCAAGGACATGCACTGAATTAAGTACACAGCAAATATGAAGATCTAAATGTAGGCAGGTTGTTGTTAAATTGGGAACCAGTAGGAAGTTAGAGCTTAACCATAAGGAATCCAGAAAGGCAAAGTTGGCAGTCTAAACATGTACTTGATGCCCAGGAAATCTGCCTAAAATTGACAGAGATGAAGTTACTATGCTGGGGTTGAATGACATCCCTCTGAACTCCAGAAGAGAAAAAAGGAGACTGGTGGCAGACAGTAGAAATTCTATCATATAGAAAGGGAACAAGAGTAGTGAGAGAAAACATATACTAGAATCTTGGTCATGGTCAATCCATGGCATACTGGGCAGAAAGTGAACCACAAGAAGGTTAATACTCTAAGACCCTAGTTGATATTATAGGGCCCTGTTATCCTAGTAAGTCCTTGTAAACAAGACAAAGCAAACATGGGAACCTGTTTGTTAGCCATAATATATTTTTCCCTGGATCAGTTTAATGCGTTGTTTTTGTTTGGTTGTTTAAACATTTTGTTTAAGAAAGTAACTCCTTTCTCAAATAAGGTTTGGCTCAGGAGCCAGGGCTGGATCCAATAGTATCCTTTAAACAGGAGAACTGAGAAGATGAAACCTTCCATTTGTTTTTGGGATCCATTTACTCCCACCTATTGAAGAATCTTATTTCATCAACAATCCTTTCTCTCTCTTGTGTATTTAGTCTCACTCTCTCATCTCCATCTTTCCCATCATCATTTCAAAGAACTTGAGTCATTTCCATCTTAGAAAAGCTATAATTTGACTCTACACCCACCTCCAACTACTCTATTACATCTTTCTACTCTTTCATATATAAACACTTCTTAAAAGGATTATCCATTCTTGCTGCCTCCATTTTTATTACTTCTCATTCATAGCCCAGAACACTCCAGTGTGGCTTTCGCCTTATGTACCCCAAGACAGCTCTCAAGATTACCAGTGACCTTCCTGTTACCGAATCCACCGAAATCATTACATTAGTATGCAATAGATTAATTCTCCTCTCTAGAAACCCTCTTTTACCTCCTGTAAAACCAAACTTCTTTCTGGGAACTCTTTCTCTTGCTTTTCTGGCCTTTCCTTAGATATATAAATTTCTGAAATATGACACTTACTGTAATTAAATCTTACTACAGGTATAACATTTCATCTCTTAATATCCAAGATCAAGTTGGCATTGAAAGTCCTTTGTATAAATGTGTCCTTCCTAGCACAGAAAAATATGAAAGCTATTACCTACCACATGTACTTCATTATTAAGGTAAAAATGTTTTCAAAGGAAAGTCTTATGGAAACAGATATAAAAGACTATTTCACTTATCCATGCTGTAACTTTTT
>NW_012148841.1:10595686-10597918 GCF_000956105.1 Propithecus coquereli | reverse complement strand
AAAAAAAAAAAACAAATAATGCCATCAAAAAGTAGGCAAAATACATGAACAAAGTCTTTTCAAAAGAAGATAGACAAATGGCCAACAAACAGATGAAAAAATTTTTGACCTCACTAATTGCCAGGGAAATGCAAATTAAACCACAATGAGATACCACCTTACCCCTATCAGAATGGCCATTATTAAAAAATCCAAAAACAATAGATATTCAGTGTCTTTTGAGTTTCACTATTGATCTTAAGATGTCTAATGACTCTAATTTTTATTCTTCTATATATGATCACTTTTTTCTCTCTGAAATTTATTAGAATCCTTTTCATACCTGGAAACCTAAAATCACGTAATATTTGTGTTGATGAAGGGCTTTTTATTGTGGATATTATTTCTTTGATAATTTTTATCCCCTTTAAATTTTCTTTTCTCTTTCCTTAAAAGTCCCATTAGTAGGATATTCAAACTTCTGGATTTATTCTCTGATATTTCTAGCTATTCTTTCCTATTTTTCATTTCTTTATGTTTTTAATCTTATTTTTTGGTTCATAGTCTCAATTTTATCTTCTAAACATCTATTAATTTTTTAAAAATTATGTAACATTATGTTTAATTAGCAAGACTTCCTTATATTTTATGATTCCATCTTTTAAGCCCTCCTTTCTTATCTCATGTGTGTTATATCTTCCCTCATCTCTTTGACAAGATCAGTTATAGTTTATTATTTTTTTTCTTTTTTAGGTTATTATTCTTTTTATATGGCTATTTTCCTTGATTCTATTTTCTTTTTTAGTTTCTTTTGTTCTCTGTCTTTTATGTCAGAGCCTTCATCAAAGGTTTAGTGATCCTTAGCTCTCTTTATATTTGGGTGAAGTATTAAGGAGACCTTTGGTGTTAGGTGGCTTTGTCAGCCGGTCGGCTTTATTGTTCACTGATTCAATCTTTCACCATACAACTACTGTTGGCAACCATTTTCTTGGACATATCAAATGTCAACATCTGAAGATTTTTTTTCTTGGGTCAGTTTTAGCCAAAGAGATCCTCTAATATCCTCCTGGGAGTCATAAGCCTGGCTGCTAGTCTTCTGGGAACCACTGGTGTAAGATGATTTTCCCATTCACTCAGTAGATTTTCACTAAATGCCTATTTTTGGACTGGAACCTTATCAGCTATAGCTTGTGTCTTCTAGAACAAATACTAGAGTCTATAGTTTCTTCAAAGAATAAGCCTGCTAGTGCAGGGTAGAGGTGACAGTGTGCTCTTTGGGTTGGGATGTTCAAATAATGATCTGGTGGTTTGTTGTTGCTTTCCTAAGCCACTGTATTAAAAAAAAAATACTATCCTTAAACTACATTGTTCAGAGAAACATTAAATAAAAGAAAAGAGAAAGAAGTGTTTAGGCAGTACTCCCAAGGTAATGGGGCATTAAAGAATCTGGCTGAAGGCCTAAGACTGAAGGCTACACTGACAACTGCTTTAACCATTAATGCTACATGGCTCTGGCATAAGGATACAATGATCTAAGGGCCATGGAGTAGAATGTTCCCTTTGGTTGGATCGAAGAGAAAATAGAGGTAATACAATAGCAATTCAGTGATGTTATGAAATAAATAAATGGCCCTACACCAATGGGGAAAAGAAACACAACCTCTGAGTAGTGAGCAAAATGGGAAAACAGGCTGTCAAAATAAACAATTTCAATATATATTTTAAGTAAGCTTTTCTGTCACCAAACCAAATGTATAATCAATCACTGAGCTAAAGCTTTTTTTGAGAATCTCAATTGCATTATAAGGCTTGATTTCCTTTCTATTGTGTGGGAAAGGAAAACTGGAGGGCCTCAGGAAATATGCACTGCTTCTTGTCACTGGAGCACAGAGAAGAGCCAAAATCAAGTCTTGGATCCCCAAGATGAAAGATAGTTTGATTATATCAGTCGTGCATTTGAAAATTAGCTGTCCTCTTCTATTTTACTTAAAATATCCTAGGAAACCTAATGTCTAATGATGTGTTGTTATCATTTGTTTGGCTAACTTGTCATCATAGCTGTTTTATTGATTGATTGATGATTATTTGTTTTATTGAGGATATGGATTTGTGACTCATTCATTCATATTAATTAATGTGTCCCTTAGTCAATCTTTAAGATACCTAGTACAATTGTGATATTTTTATTACAGAAAAGGAGACTAAAAGAGTACAATTAACTTACTCAAGGTAGAGCTAGAAAAGAACCTGGGA
>NW_012148841.1:10594154-10595636 GCF_000956105.1 Propithecus coquereli | reverse complement strand
TTTGAGGAATCTCCATATTGCTTCCCATAGCAGTGGTACAAGTTCACATTCCCACCAACAGCATATAAGCATTCCCTTTTTACCATAACTGCGCCAGCATCCTAAAAACTCCACCAAAAGACTGTAGAATTGATAAATAAATTCAGTAAAGTTTCAGGTTACAAAATGAATGTACACAAATCAATAGCATTTCTATATACTAATAAAAGTCAAGGTGAGAGTCAAATCAAGAACTCAACACAGGCTGGCCATGGTGGCTCATGCCTGTAATCCTAGCACCCTGAGAGGCTGAGGCAAGGGGATTGCTTGAGCTCAGGAGTTGGAGACCAGGCTGAGCAACAGCAAGACCCCATCTCTACTAAAAATAGAAAAATTAGCCAAGCACCCTCCGACATGCAGCCCGACCCCTCCCTGCCACTCTCTCCTGCAGGTGGAGCTACACGTCAGAGGAGGCTCCGGATACTTCTTCCTCAATACAAACACTGCAGATGTCATCAAGGTGGCCTACCAGGAGGCCGGGGAGTCACCCTGGTGAATTGGCTTTAGTTCCTCATCCAGGCCACTGTGTGGCTAGTTTTCTACTAAAAATAGAAAAATTAGCCAAGCACGATGGTACACATCCATAGTCACAGCTACCTGGGAGGCCGAGGCAGGAGAATCACTTAAACCCAGATATTTGAGGTTGTAGTCAGCTATAATGATGCCAGTAAACTCTATCCAGGATGATGGAGTGAGACTCTGTCTCAAAAAAAATAAAAAGAATTCAACACCATTTATAGTAGCTACAAAAAAAATGAAACTCCTAGGAATGTACTTAACCAAGGAGGTGAAAGATTTCTATGAGGAGAACTACAAAAAACTGATGTAAGAACTCATAGATGACACAAACAATGGAAAAGCATCCCATGCTCAGAGATTAGAAGTATCAACATTGTTAAAATGTCCATATTAACCAAAGTGATTTACAGATTCAACACAATTCCTATCAAAATTCCAATGTCATTTCTCACAGATCTAGAAAAAATAATCCTAAACTTTATATGGAACCAAAAAAGAGTACGAATAGCCAAAACAATCCTAACCAAAAAGAAAAAAGCTGGACACATCACATTACCTGACTTCAAATTATACTACAAGGCTATAGTAAGCGAAACAGCATGGTACTGGTATAAAAGTAGGGACATAGACCAATGGAACAGAACAGAGAATCCAGAAATAAAACCATATAGCTATGGCCAATTGATATTTGACAAAGCACACAAAAGCATACACTGGAGAAAGGATGCCCTAGTCAATAACGGTGCTGGGATAACTGGATAGCCACATACACAAAAATGAAACTGGATTCCTATCACTCACCATATATAAAAATTAACTCAAGATAGGTTAAAGACTTAACTGTAAGACCTGAAACCATAAAAATTCTAGAAGAAAACATAGAAAAAACTCTTCCAGACATTGGCATAGGCAAAGAATTTATGA
>NW_012148841.1:10587230-10590196 GCF_000956105.1 Propithecus coquereli | reverse complement strand
AAGTTCTTAGAGGGTTCCTTCAGGATTTTGGTGAACCACTTTTCCTAGAGAAGCACACTGAAGGAAAGGTTGGTGGGATAAACAACAGACCTTCTATCCACAGCCCACTGAAGTTTATTTCTGAGGCCACAAATGTTATCCTTTGCATCCCTCCTCTGTCACCCATATAGATTTCCCTCACCTTTTCTGTATTCTCTACTGATTTGAGTGCCTTAGTTAGAAGGATGATCCAGAATTTTATATCTATTAGATCTGAGCCATTAGTCACCATCATCATCTCAGATCATGGCTGCTGCAGTTGTCTATTTATTGTGAAAAATTGGGCTGGGGTCAGAACAGGGGCTAACCTAGTTGCCAAACATATTCTTCTTTGCCCTTCCTTCTCATGATGGTCAGAGTCAATTAACCTCCCAGAATGGTGACTCTTTTCTTTGGTGGTCTCTTGGCATGAGGATCTTGAAAAAAGCAGGCTGCATCCATAACTTAAAATACACTAGGAGACTTACACTGTCCTCTCATGGAAGTGTTCATCATCTGGGAACCTGGACCTGCAAGCCATCCACAGAACTCAGAGTTCTATGGTTGTTAAACAAAAATAAATAGATCATTGGAGGTGTTGGTAGCAGAGCCATTCCTATTTCTACCTCTTTGTTTCTGGAGCTATTTATTTTACCTTACAAGGATGTGGAAGCATGTGATAGGTCATTGATTTAGGGTGTTCTCTGTGTTCTAGAACATGGTACTCTGTCTTTCAATATATCACCTCTAAGATGGTGCTTCAGTTGTATCTTCCATAGAATGTTTCATTGTTTTATCAGGCTAGCAGCTTCCGGTTGGTACAGTATGTGATGGAGTCAGTGGATTCTACAGTTACGAGGCTACTACCACCCCTCCCTTGCTATATAGTGTTCATTATGCAATGTTATATGGGATCCTGCATCAGTGGATCAAATACTCTGTAAACCCTTGGATGGTGATGCTGACTGAGTCCCTGTTAGCATATTAGGCAAAGCCTTACCTTGAATATGTGTGTGTAAATTCCAGTTAAGATGAATCACTGCCCTTTACAGGTTGAAAAGGTCCAATATAATCAATCTGCTACCAAACTGCTGGTTGGACCCCTTGAAAGATGCTGTCATAGGCAGAACTGAGCTTAAGTCTCTGTTGATTGCCAGTTGAACATTAGGTAGCAGCAGCAGCTTGATTAACCTTGTTGAGTGGACCCCAGACTGTTAGGTCTATGCATAGCCCTTATCTCTGCTACTTTGCTGCTCTGTTTGTCTATTTCTTCATTCATGGCCAATGACAAAGGCTGCTGACATCAACTGGCTGACTGCTGCAAAGGTCTTCACATCCACTTCCATAGATTCATCCACATGGCTCTACCCCAGACCTTTTATCTCTGATCTACCGATATTTCTCCTTCCAAGCACCTAAGCAACTACATTATTTTATACTTGCCCAGGGTTGCTAGCAATTCTACTACAGCTGTATTTCTTTCCATATGAAGTAGATTATCAGGTGCATCTACCTAAAGCTCTTCCCATTAAGAAGATTGATCTCTGAACCAAATTTTGACTTTTTTCTCCTCCCTCAGCTGGGATCCCCTCATGGATTCCCCCACAAGACCATAGATGTGAGCTGAGGGCAAGGCTGGTTCAAGTGATGTGGATAAAATGGGGTCTGGACCACTTGCTCGTTCTACTTATGTGTGCACACCCCACCCTGTGCGCCTAAGCAGCACCTACCTAATCTACCATCTCCACTGTACTGTGACTTGGTGTGTCTGACAGAACAGAGCTCTTGGGAGATTCTAACTAAATAGTGCCTCTGTTTTTTGCTCAACCAATAGCTCACAAGAAGCTGTTTTTCAAATCGCTGGTCATTCTCCAGTATAGCTAATCCTGAACCCTATGGGTCTGCGTTGCAGTTGTTCTATAGCAACTTGCCATAAACTCAAAACTATGCCCTTTCTAGATGACTGTCCCACAGGCTAGACCTACTTCAGAGCCCTTGCCTGCTCTAAGTCCTACTCAAAGCTAGAAGCCTTTCATATTCTTTGAAGTCATGAGTTGGAGAAGTATTCCCAAAGGAGGATATGCTGCCTCTAGTACATGAAGAGGTTTAGCAGGTCTTATCCTTCCTTCACCATAGTAGGAGTTACCCTTTACTTTGGATTTGTCAGGGCAATTTTTATCTTCTGTTTAATGCTCTAAGGTAAAAAAATGAATTTCACATTATTACCATACATTTTGCTGTTCATCTTTATATTGTGCAATGCCAGTTTTAAAAGCAAATATAAGAACATTTAACTCATATGAGGAATCATCAAAATGACATAATTCATATTTTGTAACTCATACATGCATATGCATTTCATCCTTTCAGAAGTGGAAACGCTTCATAAAACTAACTCAACCATTTTTATTTCATTTCTTGATATGCATATATTCAACCAACACTCTCGACTTTCAAGTTACTGTGAGTAAGGAATGACTGAAGGAAAGGCACTTAAGTTGCTTTTTCTTTCCCTTTCCTTCTACATGATCACTTTCGGCGTAAGTGGTTAACTAATGTAAGCAAGTACAACAAGAGTAGTAGAGGAGATATAGGATCCCCTGGATGTTTGCGTTTCTTAGAATGTAACTGCCTTATTTCTGACTTCAAAGCAAGTTTTGGTTCAATTGGAAAGTGTGGCCCTTCGAGGTCTCTGTTTACCTAGTCACAAGCGTGACGTGCTCATACTCTTTCTGAGTCTTACTGAATTACCATGCTTCCTGGGTCCCCCAGAATTCTATGCTCAAGGGACATTGCAATACTATGTGCAAATGGCATGACAAGAATTGGAGAGCTCACAGATTGTACATATTCAATCTCCTCTGCTCACAGACATAGTCTTTGTTAAATCACATTTTACTTACAAAACACAAAATCAAAGGTAAAATTATTAAGAATTTCAAGACGGG
>NW_012148841.1:10584926-10585622 GCF_000956105.1 Propithecus coquereli | reverse complement strand
GGTAAGCCAGCTCCAATATCTCCTTTCAGAGTCTGTTGCCTCAAATCTTTTCTGGCACCAACTGTTTAGGTCGGATTTGCGGGGAAAGACACTCAGATGTGGAGATTTACATATAGGTAATGTATTAGTGACTACTCTTGAGATCAACATCTGGGAACATTTAAAAAAAAAATCAGAAAGGAAATAAAGGGAAGAAGTTCAACTCTGATGCAATTGCCACAAAAGCCTCAGCTGATACCATGCTGAGGTCTAGAGCTCAAAAACCTTTCAGAGTTGTTCTGATATGAGGCGAGGGGGCCAGGCCTTTAAACTCCTTTATTGACCATTTACTGGATATGGCCTGTCCTTAGGCAGTAGTCATGACATTAGGCAAGGAAGATCTCTTTAATCTAGAGACATTTTCAGCTAAGAGACTGCCCAAACTTCCTGTAGCTGAAGAATTTAATCCTACAGTTCAGAGAGTTTGGGGGCAGGGTCAATGTGAGCAGTGTACTGTAGCATTCACTACCCGTGGTTCCAAAACTATTTTAGAGAGTATCATCAAGAAATGACCTTAACCAATTCTAGTTTTCTTTATTCTATTTGTTTAGTCATTTATAAAAGTAAAATATATAAAATAAAATGAAAATCTGACATTACTTTCTGGAAATTCTAATTGAGAGAGATCAAATTACTTAGATTTCCATGCGCCCGTAC
>NW_012148841.1:10583637-10584876 GCF_000956105.1 Propithecus coquereli | reverse complement strand
GATACCTAGTACAATTGTGATATTTTTATTACAGAAAAGGAGACTAAAAGAGTACAATTAACTTACTCAAGGTAGAGCTAGAAAAGAACCTGGGATGCGTTAAGGACAATTGTAAAGTATTTCATATAGCTTGAATTTGGAATAGCCTTGGCCATTAACATGATGGAACTGTAATCAAAACACAAAAGTAGTTCCCCTTCCTTATTTTTTCCCGTCTCAATTCAGGTATCCTTCAAGGCAGGTGACTTCCTCTGTATGCTCAAGAGATGACAAAACCTTATTGAAAGGATATTAGAAGGATTAAAATTAAAAGAAAGGTTTTTCTAAGGAGAGGTAAAAACACAGGATTGTAAATGACTGTGAAATAAAATGTTTATGGGGTTCCAGCTAAAGTAACTATTCAGGTGATTAGAATTATAACAAAATTCAATTTACACCTGATACAATTTATGCCTAATCTGATAATACAATTAGAATTGTGCCTGAGAAGAAGCTACTCTAGGAGAACATTCAGAATTAACAAAACTAATAAAATTCTTAGCAGAGAGAAAGTCCAATGGTACAGCAGTCATATAAACAATCTGGAAATCTGAGGAAGATGTATCTAGGAAAATGGTCTTTAGCTACTTTAACATGATCACTTGTATAGCCCCATCTTCCTAAAATATTTCCTCTGTATTTTATTTCAAATGCAAATGCAATTAATGTGCATCTATTTCTGTTTCTTTATGATTAGCTTGTTAAATAATGCCTACTCTGATCATCTCAATAATGTTTATGTGACCAGCAATCAAAAAATACTGTGGGATTTTTTTTCCTCTTCATCGTGTTTCAGTTCATTTAGTGCCTCTATCAGATTTTTAATTTGACATCTCATAAAGACATGAATGAAATTCTTTATTTGGTTTCATTTACATTGTATATAAAAGGAACTTCCCTCAGGTCCCATATTATTTATCCTATTAAATCAATGATGAGGAAAGGAATTCATTTATCTGGTAATTTAGTTCAGCTACACTGTTGTCTGGGATTTTTATATGTGATGAGCAATATTTTATATCAAAGCTATGGCTCTCTGTGGTTGAAGGATGCTATAGGATGCTATAGCAATCTGTAGATCTGAAGAATGTTTCTCCCAACCTTTGTCTCAATTTTTGAGATTTGCACCAGTGGTGTCAAATATTTGGGAGGAGGTCACAGGTTACATTTCCCAGACTCCAAGGCAGAGATTTGCAGGAA
>NW_012148841.1:10576962-10578452 GCF_000956105.1 Propithecus coquereli | reverse complement strand
AAATTTGCTACCATAGATAATATACAAACAGATATGTATACACATATACCAAAATACAGGCAGACATAAATAAATATCTTAAAGCCTTAGTTTAAAAACTTTAGCCATGATTTGGGTAAAACTAGCTAGCTTAAAAGGACAGTTGGATTCAAACTGGGCCTTTGTAAATGAAAAAGGTTAAAGTTTGTGAGTTTCACGTGGTTGAAGCTCTTACTAAGTTTTAGAGAAACAAATTAGCAAATTTTCATATCCAAGTACACACAGAGACAGAGAGAGAATTTTAGCTTTTCAAGAAATTTGGGTGTGTTAGAGGAAGATTAAAATTGACGGCAAGGTTATACAAATCAGAGGGTGTTATTGTAGGATTTTTTGAGGAGACCAATTTCATTTAGCTTTTAATTTAGTCTCTGTTTTCTAACTGGACCACTGAGCCCAAGGTAGAGTCCACTAAGGAACAGGGACAACACAGCATTTGCAGTTTTTAAGGCCTAATAATTTAAATATATGAAAACCAACTATAGTTGGAAGGCAGGGCATTTACATTTTTAAAAATCTAGGATTCTACTTTCACATCGAGTCTCGGGTGCCCAAAAAGAGGGAAATGCTGTGGGACTGGGCCATGTGGCACTTCCACAGTGCACTTCATTACAAAGACATTTCTCTAAGTGTTTAAACCGACATTTCTTGTCTAAACATGTAAAGAAATGAGTAGCCCTCATAGTAACAATAATTTACTGTAAACAATTGCTTTCAGCCACCTCTAAAACTGCAACTCTCACCAGTCATTACACACACCAAGGTCAAGTTTTCTCTCACAGTACAAAGTAATCTTTGGCACCCCCAAAGCCAAAGAGCTCAGGTAATGAAAAAGAAAGAGTAGATCCTTGGACCTGAGAAATATCTGTCCATTACTCTTTACACTTCACAGGAAGACGGACGACGCCAAAAAGGGGTCTGTGTCACCTCTTTCTGAGTTCTTTAAGGGATCTCAGTCCTTAAATGTCCCCCAGAACCTTTTATGTAGTACCAAAGGCAGCAAAGAGGAAGAAAATGTAAGGAGAAGTAAAATAAATGGGAAAAAAATTCTTAAGAAAGGAAAGTGAACAGGGGACCAAGTACTTAATCAAAAAATAATTTCAGTCCACTGGAAAAAAAAAATTCCAAGAACAGGATCCAAAGAGAAAAAGCATACAGGCCTTTAAAAGGGGGGAGTTCTTTTCATAGTCAGAAGTCAGATTATAAAAATGCAGATCCAACAATTTTTTTCTAAACCAGGACTAATGACTGCCACTGATGTTGAAATGCTAACATCCAGGAAATTAGCTAAGCAGCGTTCCAGCTGAGATGAGACCTGAAACAAGTTCAAATCTTTTAAATGCTCAAACTGCCTGCTTTGGATTCCCTGGAAGATTCACAAGGAAAAAAGAAAGAAAGAAAAGCACTCTGCTCTGTGCTCTGACCATATAGCTCTTTTTAAAAAATCCGTTCAC
>NW_012148841.1:10575628-10576912 GCF_000956105.1 Propithecus coquereli | reverse complement strand
GGATGTTTTTGCTGGGTCATATGGTAAGAGTATATTTAAATTTATATTAAATTGCCAGACTATTTTTAAAAGTACATCTCCATCAGCAATGTATGAAAGTTATATTTGTTGCACAGATTCCTTATCTCTTGGTATTGTCAGTATGTTGTCATTGTTTTAGCAAGCAATATATTTATTTAGGTTTAGACTACAGGTTCCGTTTCACCTTATTTAGATTGCAGTGTCAGATTCTAAAACCTTCACTATGCTATTTGGTTTTGCCCCTGCTATACTCCTCTCAGGTATTTGTGACTTAGGCAGTAGTTGTTATTATAGTTCATTTCTCAAGGCTCTTGTTATGCTTCTTGGAGGTGTTGTATGCATGCATACAGTTTGGGGATAAGCCTGAGACTTGTATAGGTTCATACACAGAATTAGAATATCCCCTTTCTCTATGTTTCTCCTCTCCAGGATTTTCTTCACACTTGCAGGCTCAAAGAAGTCCTTTTTCCCAGTTTCTCTGGCAAGTCAGATGTTCTTTTAGCATTTCAGCCTCCCACACTATTGCACAGTTCCACCTGCTGAACCCTTCCTTGGCTAAATGTTTTTTAAAAAGGAAGTGAGAGAGAGAAATAACAGGGATTCCTTCCTTTTTGCACTACGAGGACTCCTTTCCTATCTCCTCCATACAAAGAAATTATTTTCTCTTGAGTTTTAGGTGCAAAGCCACTATCACTGCAAATGTGCAGATGCATGGCCTTGGGGAGAAATCAGTGCAGGAAAGAGAGCAAGATACAGCAAGAGAGAGCAAGAATGAGAGCGAGGGGGAGAGAGAGAGAGAGAAACAGCAGGGATTTCCTCCATATTTAACAGCTCACAGTCTTCTTTTCCCAATTTTTCAGCCAGTAACATAGATTTCCCTTGGATGTGTTGATGTTCATGCCTGTGGTTAAATTTTTCGATTTGGCCTGATCTCAATTCAGGGGAGAGGGAAAAACTGGGACTCCAAGAGGTGACTTCCATCCAGAATCAGCCTGCTACAATTTATGTTCAGAGTTGCTTTCTGTATTTTATCCCAAAAGAGGGCTTCCTCCATTTTGATGGCTGTTGGAAATTCTGGATCCTCTGTCCAACCAAGTTCATTGTAGACAGCATCTCTCTGCTACAGTCTATGCAACTTCTTACCATGGCACAATGTGGCATCTAGAACCATGGAGAAGTGTGGGTAGTGGCCTAGGGAAAAGTCTGAACGTCTCAGCTGTTGGTGTGAAAAATAACTCTTTATTTCATCTACTCCACTTAGGC
>NW_012148841.1:10574290-10575578 GCF_000956105.1 Propithecus coquereli | reverse complement strand
GTTTCCTGACAGCAACTTTGATTTTGCTGCTTATTGCAGCAATTGTGTGCATATTCCATCTGACGGTTAAGCACTGCCACATAGCCTCTATTATTCTGAGACCCTATAATTCCCATTGCTATAAATGAACGCAGTTCTATAAGAGCATCCCCCCACCATCTTCCCTGGATTACAAAAGGTGACCAACACTCAGCTTCTCAATGATAGTGGTGCCCTTCTCATCAGTGTGTACCATGTCACTGGTAAATTTAGTATCCTATGAGATCACACATGTAACAGTCATCTGGTGCCTTATGTAGTATATCCCTCTAGCATGTGTCTCTGAACCTTTTGTATCCCTTCTTTCACTTGCTTTGACAAGAACTCTGACAATTCTCTTTCACATAGTATGATCTACTACTTTGTTCAAACTGCTAAGAGCCATCCTAGTAACATACTATCATTGTTTCCTGGGACCTTGCTGGAATGTGAATTCTGTGTTATGGAAGACTGTCCCAATATTGATAAACCATTTTTTATCCAAAATAAATATTCCTTGATTTAGCACCCTCAGGATCCAGTCCCATGCAGCCTCTATGGGAACCTACTGATATATGTTGGTCAACTTCTGTAGCTCCTTTGGGGCTGGTCTTTCTCTGTTATAAAAGACTCAGGACTTTCCCAACCAGGTTATATTGAGATATATTGGCATTGGAAAAGCAGGTGGCAATACAGTCTGGTGGAGTATGCATT
Source organism: Propithecus coquereli (assembly GCF_000956105.1). Taxonomy (NCBI): domain Eukaryota; kingdom Metazoa; phylum Chordata; class Mammalia; order Primates; family Indriidae; genus Propithecus; species Propithecus coquereli. The sequence goes on along the minus strand of NW_012148841.1, from coordinate 10,574,846 downwards.
TCCTTGCAAGGAAAAATTATCTCCATCATCTTTAAGCGTGGGGAGTACTAGTCTTTAACAAGGGAGTGAGCTACTGTTGAAGGTCAAAGCATTAAGAGGAATCCAGCAATTTAAGTTTTCCAACGCATAGATACAGATGTCACTATCTGAAGTCCTAGGATTTCACTCCTTCCTAATGAAGACCCTTGCCTTGGCATAGAAGACCTTCCAGGTTTGAGAATTCAACCTGCTGTCAAGCTCGTCTATCTCTAAAGGTTAAGATATGATATCATCAGCTTTTTCAGCCCTCCAGTGGTGGGAGATGAAAATCTCTTTATACGCTGCTAAGATTTTCACACATAATGTTTAATTAGTGATTAATCAGCCTCAGTATTGCATTATTTTTCTCCAGCCCATGGAATACCCAATCCAATTCTATAATTTTTGAAATTATTTTCTCAACCTGATATATTGCTCCTGCTAATGAATTTCTTTCCACCTGTGAAGTTTTAACAATTATATTTCTGCAGCATGCCAGGAGTATAAATACTCCACATACCATCACCACTGGAGTCCT
>NW_012148841.1:10562994-10565535 GCF_000956105.1 Propithecus coquereli | reverse complement strand
ATCAAGGAAGAGACAGGACCATATGAGGTGGCAACACATTTGCTTTATGGGATAATGAATCTGTATGAAAGTAGAAGTCCCTCCTAGCAAGAGACCTTCCAAAGACTGCAACTCCAGGCCACTAATGGGAAGGGGAATAGGGCAAGGAATTCCGAGGGGGGAGAGGGAAATCTGAGAAGGAACTTATGTGACTAGGTGATGTCCCTCAGCAGCTAATTGGGGAGTCTATGGTAGAAGAGCTCCAAAGGGCAACAGCATTTAGAAGACTTTTACAGCCACAGTTGTTGATCTTAGCTATGATGAATTGATATTGAGGTTTCACAGGTAGGTGTCAACCTAAAAGGAAGAAGGTGAGGCAAAATTAACATAACTAGAAAGTTTATTTGGGCCAAGCTTGAGGATTGCAACCTGGGAACATAGATTCAAGTTGCCTGAATACACTCCGATTCTAGCAGCAGTGACAAGTGGAATTTTCTTTCTTTCTTTTTCTCTTTTTTTTTAAGAGATAGGATCTTGTTCTGTCATCCAGGCTGGAGTCCAGTGGAGTGATCATAGCTTACTGCAGCCTCTAACTCTTGTGCTCAAGCAGTCCTCCTGCCTCAGCCTTCCAAGTAGCTGAGACTACAGAAGCATGCCACACACTTGGCTAAATTTTTTAATTTTTATTTTTTAGAAACAAGATCTCACTATGTTGCCCAAGCTGATCTCTAAGTCCTGCCCTCCATTGATCCTCCCATCTCAGCCTCCAGAGTCACTGGGATTACAGCTGTGAGCTACCACACCCAGTTCACAAGTGGATTTTAAAGGCAAAAAAGGGGGGCAGGGAATGAGCCGACATGTTTGTCAAAAATTCTCATTGGTTTACAGAAATAACATTGATTAGTGATGGGCTGTACATTGTTAAGCTATAGAGTGTGGGTTATAGTGTCTGGTGTGGTATTTGTAGGTTAATTTACAGCTACTTGTGGCAATAGCAGGCAGTTTCAAGAGATGAATACATAGCTCAAAGCGGGGGTCATAGGACATGATTGCTGTCTCATTTTAATGTCTCTCTAGGCCTAATAATTTTAAAGGGCTCACATTCCTCAGATGAAAGTTTCTTTTCTTTCCGTATCTCTCCCTTTTGATCAGAAATCTTTCTTCTTGAAAGCATTGATGATCAAAATCTGAGTGTCAACGTATCTCTTGTCACCAGGAAAGCTCATTTCCAGGTAGCCCAGGAAAGTCATTGATCTATACATATTGTCACTTGTTGTATCATCTCTAGTCTTTGAAGTACCATGAATTTAGTTTTTTCAGAAGAAGTTAAACAATGAGAGACACGTAGTAGAAATGTCATGTACATAAGGATTATAATTAAAAAGAAAATTTGTATGCCAGAATGAAAACAACAACCTATTCCATCGGGGGGTCAACTAAAAACATCCTGAAGAAAATTAAATCCACATTCTTCTTTAGAGAATTCTTGAAGCCAGGAAGTAATTTAGGACTTAGTCCTAATCGTAGGCAAAGAATAAAACTCAAAATCAATGGACAAAGCTAGAATCTAATAACAGGTGTACTATAGGTTTCTTCTGAAACATACTTTTTTTTTCCTTTTCAACCCCTGGGTCAATTTGCATGAAACATTATTTTTTCTTTCTCTAGTTCTCCATTGTTACCAAAGATAAATCTTAGTAGGACAAATTTATTTGTAAAATAAGTTTTAATCTTATTACACTTAGCCTGTTTATTTGCATAAAGTGCAACAAGAGTAGTGAATGGTCACGTAGGCTTTTTAAAGCTGGCTTTGCTAAAAGTTTCATGAGAGATTTTGGTTTAGAATTTTAAAATCCTTGAGGCTATCCAGGCCAAGAATTTGCCATCAGGCTGTCTTCAATACCTATACAAATTGGGTGAATTTCTTTCTTCTTGAGATCCCAAAATAACTTGAGGTTCCTGGGCCCGTCAGAAAGTGACATTCTTAACTTACCACAAGGACAGACACTTTGTAAGGAAATTGTGTAGACAGGGTATCAAGCAAGTCTTCCAAAGGCGCTTTTAATTGGCTCTATAAAGTCAACCTCAATCCTCAAAGCATTCTGGTCGTATCTGAAAATATGCCATTCCAGTCAAAGCCTTGGTAAAATAACCAGTGTGTGTAATTGTGTCCTGTTACAAAAGAAAACAGATTCTTATTGAAATTATGTCAACAACTATATTGCCATAAATTAACAATACTCATGAATAGTTTCTAAATTTTGGAGAAATCTGGTAGAGATAAAAGCAAATGTTTCAGTTTCATTCACAAAAACCTTTACCTTACCCAATTTCTATAAGCTATAAATGGATGAAAAAGAAAAAAAGTTTTATTGACTCTGGAAAACAAAACATTAAAAGATCAGCAATGTTTCAAACAAAAAAGTCATAAAAAGTATTTTAACTCTCTATTAGTTTAGACCTGTGTAATTAATTCTCGTTTTGCTTGATGTTGGGTTAGCAATCCTCATCATCTTTTTAATTAGAGTCCTGGAAGTTTTTACCTAGTCTAATGGTATGATT
>NW_012148841.1:10558200-10559068 GCF_000956105.1 Propithecus coquereli | reverse complement strand
TGAGAACTGTGGTAAGGGCCTAGCTAAAAATAATGATGATAATTAGCCATTGTCCCCTGTTTGCTTTTCTATAATTGCCACTCTGGAGACACATAGCTGGTGGTCATAAAGACTCTTAGCTTTCTCTATAGATACCATCACTTTTTTGAAACGCAGGGATAGTTTCTGAGATATCTTCCAGATCCCACATTCAGTGGAATGGCTGACCCACCCAGACTAGTGACCCATACCAAGGAACTGACTCGACCGGTCTTGTGACACCTACCCAAGGACCTGGTCAGCAAAGAAGACAATTTGTACAACACCATAGTTCCACCCCAAGCCCAGCAGGTAGCAGACTCAATTGCTACGCCAAACTGTCTTTAAAAACCCTGTCTCCTAAATTCTCAGAGATGTGGATTTGAGAAATTTCTCCTGTGTCCCTGCTTAGCGCTACGCAGAATAAACTTTCTCTGCAGTAAATCCTGCTGACTCAGTGTATTGGCTTCCTCTTGGGCAGCGGGCAAATGAACCTGGTTGGGTGGCAACGTAACCAGGAACCAAACCCAGGTTGTGGTGGTGAAAACACTGAATCCTAGCCACTAGACCACAGGTTGGAGTGCTTTTCTTTCTTTCTGTCTGTCTTTCATTCTCTCTTCTTCTCCCCCCCCACCCTCTCTCTCTTTTATAAATCTTTCAGAGGCTTCAAAGTAGGCACTTTGAGCACCAGTAGTCTTGGTTTAGAAAAAATTTGTTGGATCTGCATATTTATGATCTTAGTAGTTTTATTTTCATTCATGTCCCCCTTTTAGACTATTAATCTTTTAATTACTTGCTTTGTTGCCCTAAGCAATTATTAGCTAGGCAACAAGGGTGTATTTTGGAGACC
>NW_012148841.1:10557646-10558150 GCF_000956105.1 Propithecus coquereli | reverse complement strand
TCAAAGTATATAAACTTAAACTTACATATAACAATTAACCTTTTAGCATTTTAACTTAGAAATGGCTGAGACATTTTCTGATTATCTATTAATTCAACATAACATGACCTTAATATTTTTAAATTACTGAAAAGAATTTTGAAACTATGCCATAGGTATCCTTCCTAATGTCTTCCCCAGTTGCCCTGAGTACCTAGTATCCATGTGGCACCCAAGGATGGCTATGAACAGGGCCCAGCTGGGTCCTAGATTTACACACCAAGTGTAGAGCTCAGGACAGAGGTCAGAGCTATGAACAGGATGCTGAAGATCTGACTCTTCCCAACACAACCAGGAGGCAAAGCTAGGCCAGGGAGGAAGGGATCATATTAGGCTTGACTCTGCCTTTTAGTTGGTGGTCTAGGCACTGAAGTCTTGTCCCCAGGCCTCACCATGGCAACCTGTCCAAATTCTAGAATCTAAAGCCTCGAATCCAAAAACATAATTTCACAGACAAATTAAGTA
>NW_012148841.1:10556392-10557596 GCF_000956105.1 Propithecus coquereli | reverse complement strand
CTCTTTATTTCATCTACTCCACTTAGGCCTTGGGATTCAGTTTCTGTGCCCTCAAACAGCTGTTTTAAAGACATGTTTTAAATGTTTATTTTTTTCTTTAATTTAAAAACTAGCTGACCAATAAAGCTTTCTGCATTTGATATCTGCCATAATTACATACATTTTAAAACTGGATAAAAATGTAACTAAAATTTATGACCAAAATGATTTTATAATTATTTAGAAAATATGTCCTATAGTATTTCATCTAAATAAAGAATATGCAATTAGTTTGCCAGTGTCACCATTTATTAGGAATGTATCATGAGCTAAAAGGTGAATACATGGTATGATAAATGAACTTAGATGAAGCATTTAATTCCCTGCCAAAATTTTCTGAGAAGTTCTTCTTCTCAGAATGAAGTTCTCACATCATTTCCTGTTACGATATGAGGCCTTATGCTTTATTGTAGATGAAACTATCCCCTTCCCTTTTAACCTGAAGTCCTTAATTTGAGGATAGACTGCACTCTTTGAGAAGATGATTTAAAATCTTTGTACAAGTATATTCAGAAAGAAAGGCTTCATTCATGTGAGAGAGAGAATAACCTACCTGCGCTTATTTCTTGTTCCAAATAACAGCAGGTAACTTATTTACATAGATAAAACTAGGGGTATGAAATGTGGAATTTTCACCACAATACCTGATACAGCTGACATAACCAATAACATGTGGAAGAAACACATTAATGGTAGATCAACTAGGATAATCCCAAAAAACTAAGGCATAAAACAAAAAAAAAGTTCTACTTGAATTTCGCCACTGAACCAATACTACCGAAAAGACTGACTGTGCTCAAAGTGCTAGGGTGGCTGACTTTATGTTATAATAAAATATATAAAATAAAATGAAAATCTGACATTACTTTCTGGAAATTCTAATTGAGAGAGATCAAATTACTTAGATTTCCATGCGCCCGTACTTTTCATATAGTGAAGCAATGACAATACCTGTATGTCAAAAAGCAATGATGCAAAGACAGTAAGAGTTCAAAGTCACACTCTTCTCACTAGCTGAAATAACATTATTTGCCTTGTTTTAAATTTTTCTTAATAACCTCGCTGTATCAACTATTAAATTAGGGTTTCAGTCTTGGCAGTAAAACCAACTTGGTCCCAGTCAATTTAGTCTGGCATTTAGAGATAGTGTTTGAACACTTCAGTT
>NW_012148841.1:10544500-10545027 GCF_000956105.1 Propithecus coquereli | reverse complement strand
TTCATGTCCCCCTTTTAGACTATTAATCTTTTAATTACTTGCTTTGTTGCCCTAAGCAATTATTAGCTAGGCAACAAGGGTGTATTTTGGAGACCCATCTTATTCATTGGGTGGTCTTTTTAACAAAAGCATAGAAACCAAGCAGCTTCCAGAACCAGAGAGGTTCACAGCAAGTCTGGGATTGCCAGAGTAGAATTTCAGAGAGGGGGTCAAAGATGTGGAGAATGGATGCAATTTTCTCATAATTTTTTTTAGAAGATTTTTAGATGTCATTGGAAGTAAGTTTCCTGTTAATTTGTCTGGTTCTAAAATCAGCTTTTAAAAATTGTGCATGCATATTCTCCTCCAGTATTCCATGAAATAAGTTTTGCAGCCCTTGAGTATCTTCTTCTCTCTCTGGAAGACCGATGATCCTAAGATTCTGTTTCTTTACATAATCCCACATTTCTTGTAAGTTTTGGTCTTGTCTCTTGTTTCTGAGTTCCTTTTCTTCATTGGATTTGTTCAGCATGTAGACAATATCTTCA
>NW_012148841.1:10510259-10537037 GCF_000956105.1 Propithecus coquereli | reverse complement strand
TTTAATCAAATGAAAAAATATTAATATCGATTTTTAAGAAAGAAGTACAATCTATTTTCATAGCTTGCTTCTGTGCTTAGAGAATAACAATAGAAGAGTTTGCAACATCATATAGACATCTAAACATATTTTTGTTGCCTAAAAGTACATTATTTTTTAAAGTAGAGAAGTTATGCCTGAGATGTTAATAGCCATTGGTACCGGCATCCTGATGTCTGAAGGAAGCCATCTGTCCTCCAGTCAAATGACTTCTGGGAAATCACAAATGTGTGATCTTGTACCAGCCACTTAATGTCCCTGAAGATCAGCTTCTTTATCTTCAAAAGAAGACGATGTTGATTATAATAGTACCTATGCTCAAGGGATTTATTAAGATTAAATGAGATAATGCATGAAATAAGCTCTAGCAAATTTCTTGGCAGAGTAAGCACTATAAATATTAACTATTATATTTGAGTGAATAAGACTATAATGAACAAAATCAGAGTTATTCCAGTATCTAGAAGCCACCGAGAGTTCTATCACAGTGATGTATACAGAAGCCAACACATTGGCAATCTTGTGAAGATATAATTTCCTGATGGCTCTGTTGGGGCTCAGAAAATGATACCCCAAAGCCTGATGTTTTGGTATGCAGGGTACTTTGAACTGAAGAAGACTGTAAGGACTCAGAAGCAGCCTCAGAACCAAGGTCTCTTTGACCTTCTCTTGTTCTGGCTCTCGCCCCTCTTTACTCCTAAAGTGCAAGAGGGAGGTTTCTCTGACATTCCCTTACCCAACTAAAGACAGAAGCAATACAAGGTCCATGATGCTCCTCAGGAATTTCATCAACCAAGGAAGGTTAACTGTATCACAGGAGAAGGGACTGAAGGTTGACACCACACCCAAACAGACTTTATCACAGGCTTTTACCTATTCTTCACAGGGCTCATTTATTTTTCTCCAAAATTATTTACTCTCCCCTAAATTACCTACATCCCCCCTCTACCCTCCCTTATAAAGAAGGTATGTAAGTTTCTAGACTTGGGTTTTGGGATGCTCATTTATCTTTCCTGTGATGCCCCCATACGCGTAATAAATTTGTATGCCTTTCTCCTATCATTCTGTCAACTGTCAGTTTATTTCATAGACTCAGTTATCAAAACTTTAGAGGATGGAGAGAAATTTTTGTCTCCCCTACAGTTTATAACTATACTCACACAACTTATGAAGGAGTTATGTGTTACTCTGTTTCTTTAATGATGGAAATTCACTATCAAAGAAACTCAGAACAAATCATTGAAGCTACTGTAAAAATCAAAGAATCCACATTACACCTAAATACTTGGTAAAAATTAAATAAATAAATAGCCACAGAAAACTATGTAAGTTTATTCCCAGATTTATCTGGTTATTATTTGATAATATACTATGAATACATCTTCAGGAAAAAATATAGTTTTTAAAATTATGTATCCTGAATTGCTAGTTCTGTTTCAGTTTTCTAATTTATAGCCAAATTTTCTAAGCAAAACAGGCAGTAATTTCATTAAAAAATTGTGTAGCATTTTCTAGTGCAGACAAATCATTTGCTAAAATAATTTTTTTTATAAAACTGCTAGAAAAGAAAGAAGTAATTTTGTGGTTTTACAATTAAAAAATATAACAATTATTCATTTTTTTTATTCTAAGTGAACAGTTAGCATCATATGTGTATGTGTATGAGTGTATATCTTAGTAATTATTTTAATATGGTCTAGTATGATTTGTGACTCTTGTATCAAAACCAAAGAGAATTAAACAGTCAGTGGTCTATCTTAATTCTTTATGAAATGCAATGCACTATGGTTCACTGAACAACTATTAATTAAGACAATTGCTCAATTGGCATGTTTCAGCTTCCAGTGAGATATGCAAATTAAGTAGAATGTGCTAGCTTACTAATTAATACTATAAGTAAGAAACTTTTTTCCTTAATTAATTCACTTCGTAATGGATAGTATAATATCAATATTTTCAAGATAGACTATGGAAACATTCTATTTATACATGCGTGCATATGTGTATTTTATAGTATATAAGATTTTGCATAATATTACAAAGTATTGAATACATGATTACATGGAAAATGAGCAAACATTTGTTGAGAATGAGAACAAAAGAGGCCAGCAGGACTTGCAGCAAAGAGGCAACTAAATTTATCATTCCAGAAAAACAAAGGAGAAGCAGGTGCTGCAGAGCTAAGTAAAGTAACACACAAGAAAACAAATACCGTATGATTCCTTGTATATAAAATACCTAGAATAGGAAAATTCGGAGAGTAGTTTAGAAGAACCAGAGGTGGGGAGAGGGAAGGTTAGGAGTTATTGGGAAGATGATAATGTCTGTCTACTTATAGTTTGGCTGAAATTGGGAAGAAAGGAAGTAGAAAAAAGAAAAGTGGAGCACATAAACCCTACAGTTTATACAAGGTAATTTCATGAATTGATTTGAGTGTAGGAAGAAAATACTAGATCCTATATTTAAATTTTATTTTATTTTTTTTTTTAAGAGATAGGGCTTCACCATGTTTCCCAGGCTGGTCTTAAATTCCTGGCTTTAAGACATTCTCCCTGCCTCAGACCCAACTCCTACCAAGTAGTAATAGCTGGCATTACAGGCATGAGCCACCCCACCCAGCCCTGTATTTAAATCTAACATTTATCTAAAAATAAGTAAGATATTATACTTGACCAATATTCAGTATATAGATTTTAAAATATGCCCTAATTCTGTCACTTATGTTTGGGGGTCAAATGTCCCTGATGTTTCATGATCTACTCAAAAGAATTCATTGGGACTCCACAATAATAAACAATGATATTCTCACCAGTTGGTTTGTCTTCAGCACAGTGTGACATATTGAAGCAATATGTGCCTGTGAAGTGGATTTACAGATTATACCCTCTGGTTTCAACCAAATAAACTCCCATGAAATGTATAAGTCGCTTTATAAACATTTTATGCAAAGAAGCCATGTGTTGAAGGTAATTCCCACAATGTAAGTATAGCAGGCCACAAAACAAACAAATAACAACAAGAAATGGACAGGATGGATATGTTGGGCCTCAGGGCACACCACCCACCACCCCGAAATATTACTGTAGGAGACCCGAATATGCCACTCCGAAATATACTTCTTTGGAGCATTTTGAACAGGCTATTTTAAGAAACTGCAGACACAGGAGTGGCTCTGAAAAGCTTACCTTTTGTAGAGGAAGTTTCTATCTACAAAGGAAATTTTTTATAAGTAAAAGTATCTGTATTGGGAAGAGAGCTACTCTAGACAACTTTTATCACCTGAGAGTCTTATATCTCCATGACAAGGAAATCTTTATTCACTATGTACCTCCCCTCACTCTCCCAGAACTTGTCTCTACCACCCTCCAGAAGCCCCAAGACTCTATTCTTTTCCGTAACTCAGGATGCTGTATAAGCTTCGATCTTACGGCCCTTTTTACATTTTCAAATTTTTGTGGTACTCCTGTGTGTATGCACTAATGTAATTAAATATGGTTTTTCTCTTGTTAATCTGTCTTTCATCAGTGTAATTCATAGCCCAGCCAAAGAACCTAGAAGGGTGGAGGGGGTGGAGGGAAGCCAGTTTTCCCTCCCTCACACACACACACACACACACACACACACACACACACATATATTTATTTTTATTTCAAAGTATTATGGGGATACAAATGTTTTGGTTATAAGGATCGCTTTTGTAATGCTGGCTCAGGGTTATTCTCTTTTTTTTTTTTTGAGACAGAGTCTCACTCAGTCACCATGAGTAGAGTACAGTGGCATCATCATAGCTCACTGCAACCTCCAACTCCTGAGCTTTAGCAATCCTCTTGCCTCAGCCTCCTGCGTAGTTGGGACTACAGGGCACATGCCATGACGCCCAGCTAATTTTTCTATTTGTAGTAGAGACAGTGTCTCACTCTTGCTCAGGCTGGTCTTGAACTCCTGAGCTCAAGCAATCCTCCTGTCTCAGACTCCCAGGGTGCTAGGATTACGGACATGAGCCACTGCCCTGGCCAAGTCAGGGTTATTCTTATGTGAATACACCCTTGACCATATTGCAAAGTAATGTAATTGTAATCAATTCACTTATGATAAGAAATTGGTAAAAAAAACAAAACAAACCTGACTATATTAAATATGGATCTTGTCTTTAGTCCATACCAACTAACCTGGCCTTGAAGTTTCTTGTGCCTTAAAATAATCGACATCGATGTCGTGACACTGTTATGATGGAAAAGGTATTTTCAAAAAGCCAATATGTTTTATATTGATTCGATTTATTATTTATCTGTTTTAATCACTTAATACATGCAAAAATCACTTTGTTTTGTTTTGGATAAGTAAATAGACATTATCCTGGGAGGGACAATTGCTGTTTCACACTGTTAAGTAGCTGGTAAGCATATAGCTATATTACTATAATTCTATAGTATTTTCCCTTTTATCACAAATATTAAGAAGGCTCTAATGTATGCCTGTAAGACATAATTTTAATATAGACAATAGACACTATTGTGATTTTGTGAACTCACTAATATGCTTTGCTAGAATGTTATATGTATTACTTATATGTATTACATATATTACTTATATGTATTACATATATTACTTATATGTATTACATACTCTGAAGTGGAGGAGGAGGAAGACAAAAAAGAGGATGAGGAGGAAGGAGGAATCTTTTCTGAATGTCCATTTGTCTAAGATTAGTTTTTGAATTTTCAGCTGACTTTCTAGGAGTATGTGAAAAAGAAGAAGAAAAAAGGATTCTTCTAGGCTGATTTCTATACAATTCAGCGTGATAAGCTGTTTTTAAGCCAGTGCCTTTTTATGTCTTTTTATGTTTCCCCACCATGGCGTACATTAGGGGATGTAGTGGATACTGTTCTTGCCAGCAAAATCCCCTTGGATTCCTTTCACTGTTTCCTATTCCCAGCTTCTGCCTACTTTTTCTTTCAATAGTGCACAACTGCGACTCTTTAGAAGGCTGCTACTACTTTCCCTGCTGGCACCCAAAACTAGAAGTCCTTGGAGTTTGTTTTCCCAGCGCTCCCTCCCCCCGAAGCCCTTAACCAATGACTAACCAGAGAAGGATTATGAAAGCTCAGCTCCTCTGCCTTAAGCCAGAACAAACCCTTGACACATAATTTACACTCCAGGGTTTCTCTGTAGGATTAAGCTAAAGCAGTTCTCCCAAGACTTTGCCTGAAATTGTGCTTTTGCTTGGCTTCTTCCTCTTTTCTTTTCTGCTTCTTGCATTTATCATCATTTTTGTTTTCCTTGGGTGCCTTTCCACAATAATTCATTTGTACATGAATTCACAACATATCTTTTATTTGGAGGAGTCTGAGATTAAAACATGTATTATTATAGAGGAGAGAAACCAGTTTACTATCAAAAAGAATAAAAACACAAAAATAAAACAAAAACCACTGTCGACAAAAATCCCCCAGCTTCGGCCACCAGCAGCACCATGACTACAGCTGCACATATTCATAGCCCCTAGAGATGTAAGAAGAAAAAAAGATATAGAAGTATGAAAAGAGCAGATTTGTGTTCTAATTTTTCCTTCTTTGGCTTTTCAACAAAAGACTATGTCCTGCTTATCTATTGCTATAGAACATATCTCCTCAAAGCACATTGGCTTATAACCAGGAGTTATTATTTGCCTTAGTTCATGGAACCGATGTGCTCATCCTGACAACTCTCCTTTGGGGTGGCAATCAGATTAAGATTGAAGCTAAAGTATTTGAAAGTTTTCTTCCCCTGTATGTCTGCTCCCTGGAAGTGCTGAGGCTGGTTGAGCTTCTCTCTCCATGTGGCCACTCAACATGGCTAGCTCGGTGTTCCTCACAGGGCAGTTTCCAGGTATCCAGATTTCTTCTGTGGTGGCTTGCTTTCCCCAGAGAAAGCACTCCAAAAGACCAGGGCAGCAGCTACCGTGCTTCTTGCCTAGACTGGGAAGTTTTGCCGTGTCACTTCGGCCACAAGTTATTGGTGATAAGCGAGTCATAGGGCCATGCCCTATATGAGAGTGTGAATACTCAGAGACATGATTTATCAGGGGCCATCTCTGGAAATGTGTTTATTAAAATGAAGGGGGTACGGAAAGTATGGAACTCTTACCTTGTTCTGGAGTGAGTGAGGACACCGGAGTCGGAACCTGTGCAGAGTTCCACCTCAAAGTGGAGCAATGCATAGTAGTGAAGGGGACAGAGCAGAGTGGCCAGGCTAGTTGGCGCACCTGAATCCTTCTCATTTCCTTTGAGATGTGGATTTTGAATTGAGAGCCTATGGGTCTGTCAGGGGTCCTGCTAGGGTGGGGCTAAATGATTTTGCAGTAGAGATTAAAGGTAGACAATTTTAGCAAGGGCTAGATGGAAAATATAGCAACCTTCAGGTATTTGCAACATAGTAGGGGTTGAGGGGAAGCAAATTCAGCCAAGTGGTATGGCCAGTTGTCCCCAAGATTATAGTACGAGGTCAGTATAAGAGGCACGAAGGTAATATAGAGACTCAGCATGCAGGAGACATCCCCTTGGACAGCGGCAGTAGTCAGCTAGCATATACACAAAAACAATGAGGCCCAGGGACCTCATTTTTGCATGGAATGAGGTCTTGCGAGCCATACGTCCCCTCCTCTATGCCCACTATACCCCTTAAGTATTTGGGAATTTAATATTCTAATTCCCATCCTCAGTAAGGTATTTTGCCTACTACTATATTGAAAATGGGGTCTCTTATTGCCCTGGATAGCCTGAATCTAGTGTGAAAAATATTTTATTTTATAGATAGAAAATTTGTGGCTCAGTGAGGTTAAGTATTCCATCAAGTTTACACAGTCAGTAAGGGGAAGGATCTGGTATGCAGACTCAGGTTTGCTACCTCACTCTGTGTTCTTTCCACTTTACTATCTCCAGTATTTACTTCCCTGAAAGGTTGCAATTGAAATACAATTCTCAGAAATTCATCTTTTTTTAATCTTCACTTCTCACCAACAAGTACATTTTCCAGTTTGATAACTGTAATCTGAAAACTGCTACATATTAATAAAAACTGACACTGATTTGTTTTTAGGTGTTCATTTATGCAGTGTGAATGAAGTCAGCTGTGTAAAAATGATAGGAGAGAGAATTTTTTATGGCTCATTAGTAGAACATACAGCAGCAATCAATTGTTGTATTTAATAGTCACCACACAAGCAAGATAGAGATTCATTACAACAAAGGAATTAAACTTGAAAAAAGCAGAGGAGAAGCAAAAGATTGAAGATGATCATAGAAAATAGTTTCCAAAAATAAATAAATAATATTTTACCTCGTTACTAATACATGGATTCTTCCAGTTTTAAAATCATATGTATACCTAAGCTGAATCGGAAGTATTTTCCACCATTCTCCTGGCTTTCTCCACCTTCAAAATACTTCTGTTTTACTATTTTTAATAATATAAGTTGTCTAAAATATTAATCACAAAATTGATTTTAGGAATAGCCTTACAACAACAAAATAATAATTTAATAGCTAACACGTATTAAGTACTTTCCATGTACCACACATTAGACCAATTTCTTTACATTAATTCATTTAATTTTAACAACACTTCTATGAGGTTACTTATTAACATCTCCAGCATGAGGAAACAAGGCGCAGAGAGGTTAAACAATTGTGTAAGACTATACACGTCCACTAAGTGGTGGAGGTGGAGTTGGAATACGAACCCAGGTAGTCTGGCTTCAGAGTCCACTCACATAATGCACTGAAATGTAATTCCTCTCCATCTAGATTGTATTTTCCTGAGCAATATTTCAGTAAGTTTTCTCCCTAAATCTGATTAACATCATAATATGCACAAATATGTAAAGATTTTAAATGTTTTTGCTACCGAAAGTATTATGCATTAAAAATAAAGTCTTAGAGAGGGGGACAGAATGGTTTCTTTCAGACAGAGCAGACAGGATGGGCACACAGATATGCTACAGACTCCCATCTTCTCTAAGACCTGGAAAGCCAAAAAGCACTATGGTTATTGTCTTTGGATAAAAAGTTTGTGAATATAACATTTATGTGGATGTAAAAGAAATGACCTTAGAATATGTGGTAACAATTTTGACAGGGTTCAAGCCAGGCATTCTTTGATAATAATTCATTTTAGAAATTATAGCATCTTCTATTTATGTTTATGTAAGTGTTATGTTCACAGACATTCTATAGCACCTACTTGAAAGAGGCTTTAAGGAAGCAAGTTAAGGCTTCCAAGAATAAGGAAGATGTGGTGTAGGATTTTTAGGAAGGTGAGCTCTTCCAGCAGTGTTTTAAGAACCCTTTGTTACAAATCCGATAAAGGGCTGATAACCAGAATCTACTTAGAACTCGGGAAAATCAACAAGAAAAAATCAAACGACCCTATCAAAAAGTGGGCAAAGGACATGAACAGAAACTTTTCAAAAGAAGACAGAATAATGGTCAAAAAACATACGAAAAAATGCTCAACATCTCTAATCATCAGGGAAATGCAAATTAAAACCACAATGAGATATCACTTATCTCCAGTGAGACTGGCCTTTATCAAAAAGTCCCAAAACAATAAATGTTGGCATGGATGCGAAGAGATAGGAACACTCATGCACTGTTGGTGGGATTGCAAACTAGTGCAACCTCTGTGGAAAGCAATATGGAGATATCTTAAAGAGATACAAGTAGAAGTACCATTCGATCCAGCAATCCCATTACTGGGCATGTACCCAAAAGACCAAATGATACTGTATAAGAAAGACACCTGCACCCAAATGTTTATAGCAGCACAATTCACAATTGCAAAGATGTGGAAACAACCCAAGTGTCCATCAATACATGAGTGGATTAATAAAATGTGGTATATGTATACCATGGAGTACTACTCAGCTTTAAGAAACAATGGTGATGTAACACCTCTTGTATACTCCTGGATAGAGCTGGAACGTATTCTAAGTGAGGTATCTCAAGAATGGAAAGACAAGCACCACATGTACTCACCATCAAATTGGTATTAACTGATCAACACATAAGTGCACATATAAGAATAACATCTATTGGATGTTGGGCAGGGGGGAGGGGGGAGGAGGGGATGGGTATATGTATACACAAAGAGTGCAATGCGCACCACCCGAAGGATGGGCATATTTGAAACTCGGACTTAGGGGGACGGGGGGGTGCAAGGGCAACATACGTAACCTAAACATCTGTACCCCCATAATATGCTGAAATAAAAACAAACAAACAAACAAACAAAAAGAACCCTTTGTGATGGGGAGAAGAGATGGACCTACACAGTAAGCATTTGTTTTGCCTTGAGTTGAAACTGCCATTGAATTGCATTTTCACAATTTATTAATTATATAGAGTCTTAGGGCTACTAAAGGGAGACTATTCCTCGTTTCACTTGTATTAAGAGCCATTGCTACTCTATAAATTATTGAGAAAATTTTAAGACAAAACCCTCACTCTTCAAGCCACTAATTAATTAATTCATTGATTTGTTCTATGAACACATTCTTATTGAGCACCTGCTTTGTGCTAGGCAATATTTTCCTGGGAATACAAAGAAGGCAAAAAATTTCTACCCTCATCAAGTTTGTATTCTAGTGGGAAGAGAAAGACTGCCATCAATGAAATTGTATTTTAGAGTATGATAATGAAAATAATCAAGGAGGTTAAGGTAATCAGGTGTGCTGAGTTTAAAAATGATAGGAATTTAAAATAAAGTGGTTAAAGTAGGTATCTATCAGTAAGCGATGCTGAAGCCAGTGAGGCTGGACCAGAGTGAGCAAGTGGGACAGTGGTAAGAAGACAGGCTGGAGAGATAATGATGACCAGATCATAACAAACCTTGGGACCATTGTAGGATCTTTGATTTACAATGGAGTGAAAAATGGAGCTATTGGTGTGTGTGCACAGAAAAGTAACATTGTTTTCCTTACGTTTTAATAGGGTGACTCAATCCACTATGTTGAGAATAAACCAGAGGACCCAAGGGTGGGAACAATAACAACACTAAAAAGGCTATTTAACAATCAAGTATGAAGCTGATGTTGGTGACAGGAGTAAAGGAGTTGAGAAGTGGTTGGTTTTGTGAGTATTCCGAAAGTGGAATCATAGAGTTTTTATAAGTATTGAGTTGGAGTTTAAGACAAAGTGGAGACTCAGGAATGACTCTGGGCTCTTTCTTGTTTCATACATAGATAACTGGTTGTTAAGATTGCCTGTTCTTCAGAATATATATCTAACTTCTCATCTCAGACTTAACACAGCTAAAATAGAAGGACCAATTCACATACAAATGTTTCAAAGATATGCTGATCGCCCCTTCAGAAATAATTTGGTCTCCACTGTTCTTTTCCCTAATAATGTCTGTAACTTACTAGCTATATCATATTTACTGTTTCCTTCACCTGGAATTCTTTCATTCTACATTCCTTCAAGCGGCTGATGCCTTCTCATTATCCAGGCCCCTGCCCAAACGTAACCTCTTCGGAGCATCCCTCCAACTCTGGTTACTCTCTCTCATTACCCTTTTTATATTTTTCTTTTACAAATACTCTTCTCTATCTGTATTCATATTGTTCATTTTGAAGAATATTAGTTTATTGGTTTTCTCTCCTACTAGAACGTAAGCCATAAAAGATCAGGTATCGTATCTTCAACTTTCTAATATTCCTGTTTCCTCAGTACCTAGTACAATGTCTAGCGGCATAGAACATCAGGAATAAATTAATGAAAACATGCTATTGAACAGCAGACTATTATTTACCTCTGCATCTAATATGCACTAATGCCTTGTATTAAACTTTAAGATGGTAATATCTTCTCTTCATTTTAGGGATGGAGTTAAAAACCTTTTTAAATAAAACTCGCATCATCATTTTTTATGACTAATTCATATGGATATAGTCAGAATAAAGTCACCTCATTAAATTCAGCTAAATATTTTGGTATTGATATATATTGTCAGAAATATATGGATGCATTTGAAAATGTCATCATGTATATATTAACAACTAAATTTACTTAACATTAAATTGGCACTACCAAAAACTGATTGAAGGACTTTAACATTTAATCAGTAAACATATTTAATATCTAGATGACATTTAGATATGACTTGATTTAAATCAAATTTGCTACAACAAATAACTTTATTGGATGAAAGCTTCTATGCCATACAAATAATGAATATTTATTAATATTCTATAATGTGCCAGGTACTGTAATAAATAATCTACAATTATCTCAATTAATCCTCATAAGAATCCATTAAGGTAGCTACTGTTAAATTCCAGTTGCAAATGAGGAGAAAGATTCTTAGGTAAAATGATCTCAAAGTTACAGATCTGTTAAATGATATGTTTGGAATTTTACTCCAAGTCTCCCTGTCTCTAGATTTACATAATATCCCTGCTTCAATAAGACCATCAGTCATAAACAGTCCTACCTCCCATTCCTCCATACAAGTATAAATTATATTTTTGTAATACATCTTTAAGCACTTCAGCTAGTTCCTCTTCCCAACTTTCTGATACTTTCTTCTAGTACTTTGACACCAATATTTTTTTAATCAATTAGGTGATTTTAATCACTTAAAATCCAATGATCATATTACTTTTTTTCTGCTCTATACTAATCTGATGCTCATTTTCCCATTATTATTTGGCATAGATTTCAGGATTTATCACTAAAATCACTCTCTCAAATACATCTTCAACTCTCTTGCCTCTCCCTCTGTCTATGTCAGTACCCAGTGCTGTTTAAATACTCTTGGGCCACTCTGCACCTGCAGCTACACAACTGAACCGGCACTAGAGAAATACACACAGCCCTGCTGACTAGTATTACCTTTAACTCATGATCATTAGTCCCATTTTCTCTTGGTAGAATTGTGCAGCCATACTACGTTTTTCTAGCCAATGTATTCTTCAACTCTTCCAGAAAATTATCATATATTTTCTCCTCTCTCATCAAATTTCCAATTCTTCTTCCACCATCCTCACTCAGAGGAGAAGATTTTAAGTCTTATTTCACTCAGGAAATAAGAGCAACCAGAAGAGATTTTTCACCATCTACCAATGTTATTGGAAACCACACCCTTTACCTTCTGCGCTGTTACTGTGGATTAACTCTCTCTGGTCTTTTCTTAGTTCTCAATAGGTGCACTAAATCTCATCTGCTCCTGCTTCATTTCTCTGTAAAAAAAAATACAAAACAAGTCCTTAAAAAGAACTGTCTATATATTCTGTCTCCACATAGTCTCCAGTGAGTTTTTGTCCTCATCACTCCACCAAAAAATGCTTATGTCAAGGACACCAATTACTTCATGTTGTTAAATTTAATTAATTCTTATGTTACTCAACAATGATTAAAGTATGAGACACAGTTTGAGTACTCCTTCTTTTATTCTCTTGGCCTCTGAGGCATCTTCTCTATCTTCCTTCTCTTCCTACTTCACTGGCCACTTATATTTTCTCAGTTTTCTCCCCAAGCTTTAAACATTGGAATACCCAGGGATCGGTCTTTGCATATCCTCTTTATTTGTTCTTTGTTCAGACACAGTGTCTTGGTGATTTAATCCAGTCCCAAGATATTCAATACTATCTCTATATTGATGTACCCATACTCATTCTTCCAGCCACTTCTCCCCTGAACTACAGACTGGCACATACAATAGTCTACTGAATATCTCTACTTGGATGTTATATTAATATATCTCAAATTTAACAGGTACAAGAACAAGCTTTTGCTTTCACTTACTCCAAAGATGTTTTTCTCCAAATATTCCCCATCTGAGTACTAGTTGTCAGTCTTAAATAATAAGGTTCAGAACATTTAATTAAGTATAGAGTTTATTTGAGTGCAAAGCTTAAGGATTGCCCCTCAGGAAGCACTGACTACAAATGAATAGGATCAGCATTCCAAAGTGGAGAAGTTCGTGTTTCACTTATATAGGAAGAGTTTTAGCAGGATTACAACATTTTCCAGACAAGAACAGTGCATATGTTGCAGTGATTTGATTGGTTAAAGATTGCTATATTTCAAGGAAGATTACTTTACTAAGAGGGCTAATAATCTAAGAGGGGTCTTATGTCTAGCATGGCTTGATTTTCCTAATTATTTACAAGGTAAAAAGGGCAGAAGTTGCAGCTGTGCATCATGTGACTCAGGCCACTTAGCCACATTCTTTTCAAGGCTCAGTATAATTTAAAGTTCCAACAGCTTTAAATCTGAATTATTTAATTTCACAAAGAGGACTCTATTCTTTTAGTTAATCAGTCCAAACATTTTGCAGCCTTTGTTGTATGCCCTCTTCTGCTTAAATTGCAATTTAAACCATATCAAATTGCAATCCATCAACAAATCCTGCTTTTGTTTAAGAATAATCCATCCACTTCTTAAATCTCTATTACTATTCACTAGCTGCCATCATCTTTTGCTTGGATTATCACAATAATATCCTATCTAATTTCTCTGATTCTAATCTCTTCTATTTTGTCAGCCAAGGTCCTAAAAGAAAACAAATGGCACATTCAAATTTATAATTTTAGAAGGATTTAATAAAATGACTGCTTTCAAAGTTGTTGGCATTTTTTAGGAAGAACAACAGAAAAAGTTGCAGAAGTTGGAGGCTAGTGATAGCAGGAAGCTGTTACCACCCCTTGGCTTGGAGGATATAAGAGAGGGAATATTAATAGTTACCAGAACCAGGAAAGAGCTGCATGAGAAGGGCTATGGCTTTTGCAAGTGTTGGCAAAATATAATTTAAAATGAAAGCTGTTAACCCAGAAAATCTCTTTGCAAAAGTTAAAAAAAAAAGTTTCATTATTGAATAAGCATAAAACTGAAATGTGATGCGCATCATGGGAAATCTGCTAAGAGATGGTAAATGCAAAAAAAGAATCTCATCCTTTTTTTCCACCCATTGCATACATATTCCCAAGATAAACAATAACCAGTCCTCAAGTAAGGGACTTGACAGCACCATTTGTCATAAACACTTCATAATAAATTCGCCTGGTAATTGGGGTGACTATTGGGGTTAGTTAATTGGTTTTATACGAAGGAAAAATGAACTTCACATATCTTTATGACAGGAGAGAGTCTGTCAATTTGGAGTGAGGTGCCCACTAAAGTTAGGCTCCTGCCCTCCTGAGGAAATCTGGAGATAAGGGCACTATTTTCTTTGATTACATTTCAAAGAGGTGGCCCCCAGGTCCTTAAGAAAGACATTTCTGGAGTGAAAGCTGGCAAGATGCCTATCTAGCTTTTTAAAGGATTTATATACTTTTCAAAAAGACAGCGATAGAACATATAATTACAAGTTTTCTAAAGTAAATAAGAAAAGGGAGGGAAGGGAACTGTCTTTTCTTATTTTCAATGGGGAGAATAAAACCTCTTATTTTTTATTTGTATTTGCCTTTACAGTAGCAAGGTGGAGTAAACCCCACAATGACTTGTCAGGGAAGCAGAGAAATAGTTATCTTGACTTCACTCTTCTTACAGCTTGTAGATCTCCTCTCAGTGCCTCCCTGTCAGTATCTCTGTTTTCGCTTTCAAATTTTCGTGAAAGCAAAGATTAAAACAAATACTCGTGTGCAGGTATGTCATTCAGCAGGTGACACAGGGAGTGAGAGGGAAGAACTGGAATGAATGAAATAAGTATGAAGGAAAAGCCAATACAAGTGTACATTGTCGAATTTGGTCCCTTTCAGAGGCAGCTGGAACTTCATGCTTTTTGGAACTTCTCAGTAGCACGCAGAATGACTCTTATATATGTTAACCAAAAATTACCAAGAAAAGCATGTATCTATCACTCCCATCTCTTGTTTGAGGGTTAGCCCAGGAGACGTTAACTTCTCCCATATTTCCTGCTGCACTGGCAGGAATGCCGTGGTATCTCATGTCACCGTAAGTCATCTATCAAGGCTTGGGCCTGAAGCAAGAGGCCACTAAAGGGAAGTGAGTCAAAGCCTAAAGGTAAATATTCAGCTATGGCTAAAGGAGAGGATGTGAGGCTGAACTCAAGAGGTAGCCGATGCACCTCTTTTGGATATATCCAACTAAATGCCAGAAAAGAGGGAGTCAGTTGATGCCATTCATATGGGGCAACTTCCTGGGGCAGAGAGCAGGATGGAGAAGGATGAAAAATAAATTTGGAGGTGGTGCATATGGAAGATATTCAGTATACCTACTTTACAGGCTATTTTCAAAACTGTAGCTGGAATGATTTTTTTAAAAATCTATGTCATATCATACATTTATCTGCTCAAAACCCTATTTCCTTATACCTCTTTATTCTTTTTCTACATCACAAATTGAAACCAAGTTTGTTAAGGAAGCAGATAGATTTTCAGTTATAGAGAGAATAATCGTACTGTGCTAAACTAAAATTCTGTATAAATATTTGAGGCATGAATATTGCACTGAAAACACATTTGAACACAGAATTAATGCATAAAATTAAGTTGTTGTCACTGTGTAGTTCCATATCCTTGAAAGCATGAAAATATTAATCAGATCTGGAATGCTAGATTAAGCAGATACTAAATAGTAAAAAGGACAGGGTACAATTATTAGATTAAAACTGTTATAATAAAAGCTGTGGTGTCCTATTAATAACATCCTGACTATGAATGATATTTTTCATTATTATTATTGACATGTTTAAGACTCTTTCTAACCATAACTTTGACTCTGTTTAATATAGTGTTCCACTAAAGATAACTAAATTATTTTCAAATACTTGTGAGAATATGTAAAATGTTTTGGAAAGAAGCATTCATTCCAAAAATATGTGTTCATCCTTATGATAAATAATGGAATTTCAAAAATAGAAAAGTGAAACATAATTTCTTTTCTCAGTGAGCTCTCAGTATACTGTAAGTTACATTTCTCATAAATGTTAAAAATAAAGGTAAAACAGGTATAATATCAATATATAGGGCAGAATCCTGATTCATTTTTCTGGAATCACATGTTGCTTCCAAAGATTAATGACATAGATCTTGAAAATTGAGGAGGATATAGCAGAGGAAAAGCACAGCACAAAGATTTTAAAAGACCTGGTTTATTCTGGAAGCTACTGGTAGTACAGCAAAATATTCAGTTTTCAGAAAAGTTTTTCATAAAAATGAGACCAAACAGACAGTAGGATTCAGAATATGTTAGCTTTATTTGTCCCCTTGAAGAATTTATTCTTCATCCTAAAGATGTAATGATTACCTACTTACTGAAGGCTTTTCAGCAGGGAGATAATATTGTCAAATATACCCACAAAAGAAAAAAAAAAAACACTCAGAATACACACTGGAGAAAAAAAGCATTCTTTGCATAAAGTGCAAATCTGACTTCAGGGGCAACTGGAGCTAGGAAGAACAATTAGGTTATTGCCATTGCAAAAAATGAGAGATACACGTTCCTGAATTAAATTTCTGGCTATAGAAATGGAAAAAAGTGAAGAACTTCATGAGCTACGTAAGAGGTAGGATCTATCAAACTTGGTAACCTGGGAATAAACCAGGTTAGCCTGGGAGTGGGAAAAGTCTAAGCAACTTGCAGGCTTCCGGATTGTGTGAGTGGATGCATGACAGCAACGTAAGGGATGCAGAAAGACTTTGAATTGGGTAGGAAAGCCAAAAGATGATGTGCTCGTGTTTCATTTGATGATGAGCTTGTGTTTCACTTATCTGTCATTGTAGAATCAGTTTATGCCCACACTGAGTGGCATCAAACAACCACCATTTTTTATGGTCATGGATTCTGTGGATGAGGAATTCAGAAAGAGCACAGCAGGAATGGCTGGTATCTGCTCCAATCTGGGACCATTTGAATGGCTGAGGATGGCTCAAATAATGGTTGTCTGAACATTAGAAATAGCAGTTCTCAAATTTTTTTTTTGCCTGAAAACACTTTTACATGTTTAAAAATTATTGAGAACCCCACAAGGTCTTTGTTGATGTGGATTATAACCATCAACAGTCACAAAATTAGAAATTAAAATAGAAATTTTATAAGTCCTTATTTATTAATTTATTTAAAACAGCAATAATAAACTCTTTAATTGGTATCACATATCACTTTGTTAGTGTAAACTTGTATTTTCTTAAGAGACAAAAAACTGTGAGGAGTGGCATTCTTTTACATTTTTGCAAAATCCTTTACTATCTGACTTAACAGAAATAGCCTGTTTCTCATGTCTGTTTCTGCATCTAATGTTGCATTATGTTGTTTCAATTGAGGTATGTGAAGAAAATCTGATCTCACATAGATGTAAAGTTGGAAGGAAAGAATATTTTAATAGTCTCTTCAGATATTTATGAATATAATCCTTTGATATGATACCAAAACTCTACAAAAGGTATTTTCTTAAGGTTCAATTGCAACGCGAAATCTGACACTGTATTACTATATTTTTTTTACATTAAAATCCATAGATCTATCTTGCACTTGAATGGATCTTAAATGAATATTTTACCCATGAATGATTTTTGAAATGCCATGCACAGGTCATTTAGAAATATTGTTTCACTGAGCTGTACAGATCTTACAAAAGCTGATATATTTCATTGTAAAATATAAAAAAACACCATTTATTAAAATTATCACCTATCTCATCAGAAATTCCTTGGGAAGGTACTAAACTCATAGTAGCACATAAAACCTCAAAATTCATCATTAACAATCAATGCTGTCAATTGTTGTCTTTGAAATAATACTTTTCTTTTTCAAGGAAATATTTTCTAAACAGCTAATATTGAATAACCATTGATTTCTTTCATGTAAAAAAGGTGTTCTGTAAAATAAGCACATAGTTCAGCCACAACTGAATTGTACAAATGTTTTTCCTTGAGACAAGCTTCATACTTTAGTGTGCAGCTTTATTAGTTTGCCAGAGCTGTCAGAAAAAACATCACAGGCTGAGTAGCTTAACCCACAGAAAGTTATTTCCTAACAGTTCTAGAGGCTAGAGGTTTAAAATCAGAGTGCCAGCATATTTAGGTTCTTCTGAAGCCTCTCTCCTTGGCTCGTCAATGGTCACCACTCACTGTATACTCACATGATCGTTCCTCCCTGTGCATGTCTGACGTCTCTCTCTTTTTGTTCTAATCTCTTCTCACAAGGACACCTACATATTGGATTTAGGCCCACTCCATTTTAACTTAATCACCTCTTTAAAGACTCTAGCTCCATTCTGAGGTCCTGAGGGTTAGGGCTTCAATATCTAAATCTTGGAGGGGAGGTCCAAAATTCAGCCCATAACAGCAGGAAAACACTTTATGTATACTTCCCACCTTGCCACATAGAATGTTAAAAAGATAAGTACTAAATTTTTATTTCACAAAATTAATATTTTTCTGTCCCATCAAGGATATTCATGAAGAAAAGTGGCATTTCTTTTTCCTGAAAGTACATGGTGGTGAAGAATTTCAAGACTAATATTTCAGTGGGGTGTCTCTGTCTTGATTCATGCTAAATTACCAGCCGATTCACCCATCATTGACTTCATACCATTTCAAATGTCAACATAGTCAAAAGGGCATATAGTGTATTAGTACCAAGAAAAGAGTCTTGATTTTATAGACACTTTGAAAGAATCTCAGTGGCTCTTGGAGGTCCACAGACTAAACTTCGAGAACCACTTATCATACTTATATGACCAAACTGGGATAATTTGAAGGCTGGGCTCATCTGGGATGATTGAAAGGTATATCTAGACTTGGCTTTTCCATACTGCTTGAGGTACCTTGCAGCATGCAGCTTCAGGGTGGTTGGAGGATGTTAAATGATATATTAATGAATGTTATGGTAATGGCCTTTTATGTTTTATTCTCTA
This sequence comes from Propithecus coquereli, assembly GCF_000956105.1. Classification (NCBI taxonomy): domain Eukaryota; kingdom Metazoa; phylum Chordata; class Mammalia; order Primates; family Indriidae; genus Propithecus; species Propithecus coquereli. The sequence goes on along the minus strand of NW_012148841.1, from coordinate 10,518,140 downwards.
TAGTGGCATCCATCATTTTTGTAGTATTCTATTGTTTAAGTAGTCATGAGTCCATCCATAAGCAAGAGAAGGAAGCATAGACCCTCACCTCTCAATAGCAAGATTACCAAAGAATTTTCAGACATATTTTAAAATTTCCACAGACTGATATTTGGTCATAAATTATTTATATTACTCTAATATGCAAGATACAATCACTCTGCCAAGACCTCTGCCATATTCCATCCATTACAACATCAGGCTAATGATTCAGAGTCTTGTCATGTAAATCATGTCTAGGTATAAACAATATTCATTGGTTTTTTGTTCCTTAGTGTGTCTCTTGATTTAAACAGCTATGATCTAAAGAGACCATTCATCTGCCCCACAATTATCCACCACCATATAATAGTTTTCAGGAACAGGATAGCACAACAGACCCTAGATTTACAAAGAGCGTTTATTAGGGTTCTTCAGAGAAATGGAACTGATAGGAGACATATATATATATATGAATATATATGTATATATATAAAAAATATTGTAAGATATACATATATTATAAGATATTGGCTTAAGTGATTATGGAGACTGAGAAGTCCCAGGGTCTACCCTCTGTAACCTGGAGACCCAGGAAAACCTGTGGTGTAATCCCAAGGCCTGAGAACTGGAGAGCCAAAGGTATAGATTTTAGTTTGTCTAAGGGCTTGAGAACTTGGAATGTCAAGGGCAGGAGATCAGTGTCCCATTTCAAGCAGTGAGGCAATATTAATTCAACCTTCCTCTGCCTTTTTCTGTCCCGGCCCTCAGACGATTGTATGATGCCCACCTGCGTTGAAGAGGGCCATCTGCTTTACCACCAATCTAAATAATAATCTCTTTTGGAAACACTCTTGTATACACACCCAGAAATAATGTTTAACCAGCTATCTGGGCATCCCATGGCCCAGGCAAGTTGACACATAAAATTAACCCTCACAGAGAGGAAATGGGAAGACATAGAAGTCACTTGTCATTAATAATTCTAAACTCTGACCGGTTTCTTGATTAGAGTCCAGTCCTACTCCTTTCTCTGATGTTCTTGGCTCTGCTCACTGAACTTTAAATTGTGCCAATGAATCTTTTCTTTTCTGTAGGAAATGGCCTATTTTTTAGCTGAGTAGTTTTCTCAGACTCTTCCTGTTCCTAGAAGATTTGGGAGTTCAAAAGACTCTTTTTATTTTGTATTGATTCTTTTTTCAGCTATTCACATAGTATTATCAAGTTTCTATTTGTAAATGCAATCCTAGACACTCTATTTATTGAGTGCTTAATATGTGAAGGCAATGTTAGCCCCTGGGATGTAAAATTAAACAGAATAGTCATTGTTTTTTCCATCGTGGAGAATAGAATCTAACTGGACAGCTTTATATTATGAAGATTCAAGCCACAAAAGAAAAATACAAGTCTCCACAAAATGTATATCAGAAAAATAGTCATATCTGGAGGATCAAATGAGATTTCCTCTAGGAAGTGACATGTAAACTAAGCTCTGAATTATGAATAAAAATTATCTTTACTGTGTGTACTATTTCTGTACTAATGCTATATATATTTTGATATTTTAAAATTTCAAAATGTTAGTTAAGGGAGTACAAGTGTTTTTATCACATGGATACCTTCTATAATGTTTAAGTCAGGGCTTTTGGTGTCCTCATCACCTGAACATTGTTCATTGTACCCAACAGGTAAGTTTTTATCCCACACACCCCTCATCCCCTTCTTGCTTTCCCATGTCCTTTATATTGCTTTTTGCCTATGTGTGCCCATCTATCAGCTTCCACTTATTGTTGAAAACATATGGTGTTTGATTTTTCATTCCTAAGATACTTCACTTAGGACAATGGTCTTCAGTTCCATCCAAGTTCCTGCAAAGGACATTTTTTCATTCCTATTTATGGCTGAGTAGTACTCCACAGTATATGTATACCACATTTTCTTTAGCCATCCATGAATTGATGGGCACTTAGGTTGATTCCACATCTTTGCAATTGTGAATTTGTGCTACAATAAATATTTGAGTATAGGTGTCTTTTTGATAAAATGGCTTCATTTCCTTTTGGTGGATACCTAGTAAGGGGATTGCTGGATCGAATGGGAGGTCTACATGTATTTTTTTGAGGAATATCCATACTGTTTTCCATAGATATTGTACTAATTTGCATTCCCACCAACCATGTATAAGCGTTCCTTTTTCTCTGCAGCCACACCAGGGTCTATTGTTTTTTGACTTTCTAATAATGGCCATTCTGATAGCAGTAAGGTGTACTTAAATTTGCATTTCCCTGATGATTAGTGATGTTGAGCATTTTTTCAAATGTTTGTTGATCATTTGTCTATTTTCTTTAAAAAAACTTCTGTTCATGTCTCTTTTTTAAAATTTTTTTAATTTTTTTTTTTATTTCAGAGTATTATGGTGGTACAATGCTGTGGTTGTATAAATCCTTTACACTGCCCGACAAGTGTGCCCATCCCCCAGATAGCATGCACCGCATCCGTCGGGTGTGGGTTTACCTATCCCCTCCGCTCCCACCTGCCTGACACCCTATGAATGTTACTCCCATATATGCACATTAGTGTTGATCAATTAGTACTAATTTGATGGTTAGTACATGTGGTGCTTGTTTTTTCATTCTTATGATACTTCACTTAGAAGAATGGGCTCCGGCTCCATTCAGGATAACACAATAGGTAGTTCATCATTATTTTTATGGCCGAGTAGTACCCGTAGTATGCATGTGCCACATTTTGTTAATCCACTCATGTACTGATGGGACGTAGTAACAGTGGGCATCCTTGTCTTGTTCCAGTTCTTAGGGGGAATGCTATCTATCAACTTTTAACCATTCAGTATGATGTTGGCTGTGGGTTTGTTATATATGCCTTTTATAATTTTGAGATATGATCCTTCTATGACTAGTTTGTTGAGTGTTTTTATCATGAGAGCAATTTTCTCAAGTATTTTTCTGTATCTTTTGAGATTATTATATGGTCTTTGTTTTTGTTTTTGTTTTTGTGGTGAATTAAGTTTATAGATTTGTATATGTTGAACCATCCTTGCATCCCTGAGAGGAAACCCACTTGATCGTGGTAGATTATCTTTTTGATGTGCTATTGAATTCAGTTTGTTTTTATTTTGTTGAGAATTTTTTCATCTATGTTCATAAGGGATATTGATGTGTAGTTTGCTTTTATTGTTGTCCTTTCCTGGCTTTGTTAGCAGGGTGATAGATACTGTCTTCATATTAATAACATGAATTATGGAAGATTCCCTCCTTTTCAATGGTATAAAATAGTTTCTGTAGGATAGGTATCAGCTCTTCTTTGTAGGTCTGGTAGAATTTGTCTGTGAATCCATCTGGTCAGGGGCCTTTATTTGTTTATTTTTTTGGGGGGGAGTGGATTTTTATTACTACTTTAATCTTGCTGCTCATTATTGATCTGTTCAGGATTTCTATTTCTTCCTGGATGAGTCTTGGGAGGTAGTGTTTCTAAGAATTTATCCATTTTCTCTAGGTTTTTTAGTTTGTTTGCATAGAGATTTTCACAGTATTCACAGATGATAATTTGTATTTCTGTGATATTTGTTGTAATGTCTCCTTTTCATTTCTGATAGAGTTTATTATCTGACTGTTGGGAGTGGGTTTCACTCTTCTCCCTCTTCCCTTGCCCCACAGATCTCCTTCCACCATCTGGCCACAAGCAGCAACCCAAACTAGCTAAGCTCACCTGCAATGGTACTGTGGGCTGGGAGCTTCCCTGCCCAGGATCCTGCCTTGGACCAAAAGCATGGTTTTCCTGCAGGGGGAGGGGTGGCCCACAAGTGCACTGCAGCTCAGACCCACACCACACTTTCCTTTTAGTTTTGTGTACAACGGTTCCCTCCCCTCCCATGATTAGTTTACAAATCTCCCCTTCATGCTCCTGAACAACATGATTGAGTCCTGGATCCAGCCTCTGGGCCTGTCCTCTGATCCCCAAAGTTTAATCCCTCACCATGCCAGGGAGAACCATGATGGTCTCGAGTTGCCCATGGAGTGCTCAAGTAGGCTTAATGTCACTCTGCTTCCGGGTATGGCCTGCTCTGCTGGAGCAGCCAGACAAGCATATTTGAAGGAGGGCTGGTGGGAAGGGACCTCACAGTCTAATGCCCCTGCATGTCTTTAAAAGGAAAGATATGAGCCCCACTCTCTGTGAAAGCCTCAGTGGGGTGGCTGCACCAACAGAAGGAAAGCAGCCACTCCTGAGAGCCCCAGCTTAATCATGCCTTGGGGCCCCTGGGCCGACTCATGTGGGAGCTGCCACTTGGCAGCAGTGGGTGGTAGAGGTGAGGGAAAGGAGAAGAGTCTGAGTGGAGGGGAGCTGGCACTCTGGTCCTCTTTGTCCCTCTCCCCAGAAGGCAGGCTGCATGGAATATCTAAGCTCTGGGATCACGGAATTCTCCTGGGACTCACCAGCCCACTGTGGCCACCACTCTCTGGGCAGCAATTGGGAAATGTTTGTGTGGGGACCAGTAACACAAAAACTGAAGGGCTGAAGCTCCCTGGGGAGGACAAAGGCACACAACGGGTGGAGAAGCAGTATGGTGCCCACCTCCTCAGCTCAAGTCTGTGGTGAGGGGGATAACCCCAAGGGGACAAGAAGCTAGGTGCTTTGTTCTCAAGAAGCTCGAGTTCCTGGCAGCAGGAGCTTTTGGGCTTGTGAAGGTAGGGAAGCTTTCCAGAAGCTCAGGAACCTGCAGTCTACCAGATGAGTAAGGGGAGGAAAAACAAACACTCCTACCTACCCTTCCCATGGGGCTCTCTTTCCTTGGGGGCTGATCTCTGCTGAAATCTTGTTCCTTCTTATTCTGTTCTGCAACTTCTTCCAGTGGAATCTACAGCAGGTTCTGGCACTTTCCTTTAGAGTTACAGCTGAGCTATGTTTTTTTTTGTTTGTTTGTTTTTGTTTTTGTTTTCATCTAAAACTCTTCCTTCCTTTGGAAATAATCTGGTGACTGATGTCTCTAGTCAGCCATCTTGTCCCATCCTCAATTCTATATATATTTTAGGTATTTAATTGATGCCTTTGGTAGTTGAAAATATTATTTTATTTTTTAATGTAAATCTAAAACAACTCACAATGTATATGTCTTTATTTTAATCTTTCATATTTAGCAAATGTAGAGGGGAGAGATTTTCATTTCTTTGTGTGGCAGAAGTAGTCATTATTATAATTTTATCCTTACACAACTAAATCTATATGCAGCAATATTGCCTTGGCAGTATTGGAAAGCACACATATGCTCACATGAGTGATTATTCCTCATCATTTGATCTCTTCCATAAAAATAATAAAAGTTACTGTTGAAATAAATAAGAATAAGGAACAGAGCTTATGGTTATGGGCCTAGTGCCTATGATTAAATATTTAACAAGGTTCCATTGGAAGCTTGCATTTTCAGGAATTTATTGTTCTGATATAAAATTTGCTGAGATTAAACTAGGCAGACAGCAACTTTTTATTTTTAAAATCTAGTTGAAATTGCTTTGCCTGTTTTATGTTAGGGAAGTTTAAAGGGAAAAAGAAAACATGGTATTTCTAGTCTTCAATTACATCTGAGCTTCTTTTACTCAGTGCCAGTCTGAATTTAAAAAGTAATAATAATAATAAAATAAAAAGAGAGGTTTATAGACACATATTTCATGATAGAAAATGAGAGTATGAGATAGTTTTCTGGTAATTGGATGGATTTTCAGCTAACCATATTTTCCTCTCTTTCGCAAAGAACCGTGTGCCATGTGCAAACAGGAACTGACTGTGTGGTATTTAGTGTTTAGTACCATTTCTGCCCTCTGCCAGTTGAGTTTATTCCCACAAGTAGTTTGATTGTTCTTTTCTTTTTTGGATATTTGCAACTCCTGGCTTTTTATATGTCTTAACATTAGAATAGCTATTTGTAATAGTACCGATTTTTTGTTTGTTTTGTCCAGAAATTTAACACTTTTTATGCAATGTCTTTTTTAAAATGACTAATTCTAATAAAAATGGGCTGAAAAAGCATTTTCTCCTCATTTCCAATAAAAAGTATAAATTTTCCAGAACTAAAGGACATTTTTTGACATTATTATTATATGTAAAACAAGGAAGCAAATATAGAAAAATCAGAAACAATATGAATAGAGTATATATAGACCTGTCACCAATTCTTGGTTACCAGCACTAAGATGCCCACTATGATGTTTGGAAGTGTAATTCAATATATAATATTAATAACAGAGTAACACATGTATGAAGATCATTAGGATGAGAATTTTATCAGAAAAATAATTATAAAACTGAAATAGATTAAATAAAGGTGGATTATTTGAGGGTTAAGAAAGTGTAGGAAAGTGAGTGAAAAAAATCAAGCTAAGTCTGAAAGTTTGAGCTCATATGGCCATTAACATAGTAGTGAAAGATAAGGGACATAGCAAAAAATAAGAATCAGACATCCAGATGGGAAGGGTGGTGGTAGATGGAGTTAAAGATTATCATAAAAACAAACCCAACAAAGCAAACATGGATTTGGAAAACTGGATATGAAACTTAGGGGAGGTCAGAGCAGTATACATAAAATGAGAAGTCATCTATAAAGAAGTAATATTAGGTAAATTTGCTCAGGAACACAAGGGATTGAGGAAGAGCAGAGTAGTACCATTAACTGTCCATTGTGAAATGTCTATATTAAAGGGAAAGACAGCAGAAGATGAGCTTAAAATTTACAAAATAAGTTCATTAAAGAAAGAGGACAGCTGAGAAAAAAATAACTTGCTCAAGTGCATGCCTATAATAAGTCTCTGAGGTAGGTTGGCATAGATGTGGGGACATTTTCTGTGGGCTACAGACTCTGCTAGACAACGCTCAATATAGAGGGATGAAAAGATTCAGTCCCTTATTTAAACAAGCTTGCAATGACAAATAGAGTTATAAACTAGAGATTTCCTAGATTATAGAAATCATTTGGTGAAGCTAACATCAGAAAAGATATTAGAGAAATATTAAAGTTGGAAATGGGTAAGAATTTTCTCTTTTTATATGCACATAGTTTGTAAACCTACTTTTCTATAGCAGATGTGAATTTCATATACAATTTCCTGAGTGAAAGCGTTTTTACATTTGACTTTGGGGTAGATAAATGAATGCAAAGATCAGCTGAACACTGGAGGCAATTAACATCTGATTTAAATTTAGCCTTCCGTGGAGCTTGGGTGATTAGATTACCACTTAGCAGGAATGTATCCATAGGACAGCCAAGGGGCACACACACCTGTTATCACTGCAGCTGGTTTGCATATGTCACGGCTGCCTTATATAAATAAAGCAATGAAATGTATAAATAGCATTCCAGAAGCATATTATGATGTCATTGTAGGGTTTTTTGATGATTGGTGACTTTCTTCATAAATTAATACAGTATATTTGTTAAAATGATATAGTAACTTTCAAAGAAAACATACGCTCAGTAATGGAGTCATTACAGAATATAACATTCATCTACAAACTAAAATGTTTTTACTTCTTATGGATATAAACCTCTGTCTTATGAAAATAATGAGTCAACAGGCTGACAAAAATGAATAGTACATATGAATATTCAGATGTTATCTATAAAATAAGGTAAATATAAAAAATTGATTTCTTTTTAAAAATAGATGATAGAAAATCCTCAAGGCAAAGTGTCAAACTATATATTTTTATCTTTTTATATTCTCACTAAATTATGATAAGCTATAGTCTGTATGATAAAAGTTTTCTATGAGGGCCAAAGGAAAAGGAAATTCTTTTCTTTTTTTTTTTTTCTTTTATTTCAGCATATTATGGGGGTACAGATGTTTAGGTTAC
>NW_012148841.1:10497068-10507553 GCF_000956105.1 Propithecus coquereli | reverse complement strand
TCTAGCCAGTGGGGTGTCAATTTTGTTTATCTTTTCAAAAAACCAGCTTTTGGTTTTGTTGATCTTGCGTATAGTTCTCTTGTTCTCATTTTCGTTTAATTGTGCTTTGATCTTAGTTATTTCTTTTCTTCTATTTGGATTGGGGTTGGTTAGCTCTTCCTTTTCCAAGTCCTTGATTCTATTTATTAGGTTGTCAGTTTCTGATCTTTCCTTTTTTTTGGATATGAGCGTTTATTGCTATTAGTTTTCATCTCAGAAATTCTTTTGCTGTATCCCATAGGTTTTGATAGCTTCTTTCTCCGTTATCATTTAGTTCGAAGAAGTTCTTCATTTCCCTCTGTATTTCCTCCTTGACCCAGGAGTTAGTCAACAGTAGATTGTTTAATTTCCATGACTTTGTGAGGTGGCGAGTATTTCTGTTGGAATTGAACTCTAATTTTAGGCCACTATGGTCCGAGAAGGTACACAGTATAATTTCTATTTTTCTGAATTTGTTGAGGTCTGATTTGTGGCCTAGTATGTGGTCAATTTTGGAGAAAGTTCCATGGGCTGATGAGAAGAATGTAAATTCAGCTTTATTTGGGTGGAATGTTCTATAGAGATCTGTCAAACCCTTTTGTTCAAGAGCTCTGTTTAAGTCCATTATTTCTTTGCTTACTTTCTGTTTGGAAGATCCGTCCAGTTCATTCAGCGGGGTGTTGAAATCCCCTGTTATTATGGTGTTATTGTTTATCATGTTGTTTAGATCAGACAAAGTTTGCTTTATGTAACTGGGTGCTCGTGTATTGGGTGCATAGATATTAAGGATTGTAAACTCTTCTTGTTGGATCTTCCCTTTCACCAATATATAGTGGCCATCTTTGTATTTTTTTACTTTTGCTAGTTTAAAGCTTATGTTATCTGAGAATAGTATAGCTACCCCTGCTTTCTTTTGACTTCCATTTGCCTGGATGATAGTTTTCCATCCCTTGACCCTTAGTCTGAAGGCATCTTTGTGGGTTAGATGTGTTTCCTGTAGGCAGCAGATACTAGGCTTGTGGATTTTTATCCACTCTGCCAGCCTGTATCTTTTCAGAGGACAGTTCAGTCCATTCACATTTATTGAGAGGATTGAGAATTGTGGTAGATTTCCATTCATATTGTTGGGTGAGATCCTGTTGTTTTGTTTTGCTCCTTGAGCCATCATGAAGTCCACGTTCTAGGCTTTAACTCTTGAATGATTTTACTTTGAAGAGTGTCTATTGTGCTGTTCAGTGTGTAATGCAGGACTGAGTACTTCCTGTAGGGCTGGTCTGGTCTTTGCAAAATCTATCAATGATTGCTTGTCTGGGAAGGATTTTATTACTCCCTCGTAGATGAAGCTTAATTTTGCCGGATAAAGAATTCTGGGTTGGGCATTATTCTGTTTTAGAAGATTAAGGATAGGGACCCAGTCCCTTCTGGCTTGTAGGGTTTCAGATGAGAAATCAGCAGTTAGTCTGATCGGCTTTCCTTTATAGGTTATTTGTTGCTTTCATCTCGCTGCTCGAAGAATTGCTTCTTTCGTATTTACTTTGGTCAGTCTAATAACTACGTGATGTGGTGATTGCTGTTTCACATTGAGTCTCCCAGGAGTTCTGTGTGCTTCTTGTATCTGGATGTCCAGATTTCTGGCCAGGCCTGGAACTCAGACGCAAGAGACAAGACCAAAGCCTTCAAGATGTGTGGGATTATGTAAAGAAACAGAACCTTAGGATCATCGGTCTTCCAGAGAGAGAAGAAGAAGATACTCAAGGGCTGGAAAACTTACTTCATGGAATACTGGAGGAAAATTCTTTTCTTTTTGAGACAGAGTTCTCACTCTGTCACCTGAGGTAGAGTGCCGTGGCGTCAGCCTAGCTCACAGCAACCTCAAACTCCTGGGCTCAAGCAATCCTCCTGCCTCAGCCTCCTGAGTAGCTGGGACTACAGGCGCACAGCACCATGCCCAGCTAATTCTTTTTCTGTGTTTAGTAGAGATGGAGTCTCGCTCTTGTTCAGGCTGGTCTGCAACTCCTGAGCTCAAGTGTTCCTCTCTCCTCTGCCTCCCAGAGCACTAGGATTACAGGCATGAGCCACCACTCCCAGCCGGGAAATGCTTTTTTAAAACTATCATTTTTGTAGAGAGTAGAAGAAAGCTACTAATAAACTACATTACTGATAAGATTATCATCAAATAGACATAAAAGAATATACATCCAGTGGTGGCCATTAGGTAGTCTTTTGTGTGTACTGGGATATCTCAAAAGAGTTTATTTTGTGGCATTAAATTATGGTTAAATGATAAACTAGAAATAAGGAAACAAATATACGAAAACTTTTTCTCTAAAATGGTCATAGCAATAAGTCAGATATGAATAGCAAATTACATGAGAAACAACATATGTATTAATAGTTCCTCTTCACACATGCTCAACAGAAAATTCAGTTGCTGGATTCGTCCTGCAAGGATGGATGGTAAATTCAATGTCAAGGCAAAAATTGCACTGGAAAATGTCAAACAGGCAAGGAGGTTTTATGTAAGGTGATTGCACAGGGGAATAAGATCAGAACTCAGGCCGAAATCAACTCCAGTGAAACAAAAAGTTGTAGGGTTTTTAAGAGCTTGGATGAAGGAGAGATCATAAGCCATTTGCGTTTGCTAATTGGCCTCACCCAAAGGAAAGGTATACTTTCTCCTGTCTTCATGACAGGAGTTAATTTTACAACTAGGAGCAAGGAGTTTCACAGAAGTTAGGCTCCTATCCTTACACCCTGGGGAATAAGGGAACTTCTTTCCTTAATAATTATAATTTAAAACAATGGTTCCCAGATCCGGGAGGAAGACATTCCTATGATATTGTCAAGACACTTTAAAAAAAGATCTATATCTCAAAGAAGCAGAGATAGGATTTACAATTATAAGTTTTCTAAAATAAATGCTCTAAGAAAAGAGAAGTTAGGGTCAAGAGGAAGCCTGCTTAAATTTCAGTCAAGCTGAGGGGAATATTAAATCCTTCTTGGTCACCGAGAAGCACAAATTCATAAATATCCAGCATCTCAAATGGTCTTCGATGGAGCATTTGTTGAATGAATGAATAAATAAATAAATAAAATGAACAAATGAAAAATCAGGATATTGATTCAATATTGCTGCTATTATAGAAAGCTTCTCAACTTGTCTTCCTTTCATGGCACAGGCACAAAATACTGATATTTAGGTGACTCTATGCATTAGGTTCGTCATGCTCGGAGTCAGAATGGGCCTGCTTAGCCTCCCTAAGCCCCACCCATCTTCCCTGAGGGTAACATCTGAGCACCCTTGTAATCTCTTCTAGAAAGTTCTGATAGACAACTAATTTTAGAGAAATGAGGAGTGGAATGACCTTGTAGGTTAACTGAAAATAGTACCATTTTCCTTATCACTATTTCCCCTTTGTCGGTAGAATGATGCCTCAACTTTCCATCTCATGGTTGAACCACCCCATTCCCCAAGCTGACTCCTTCCTAGCCATGTAAATTTCTCTTCTGCTGCTCTCTTGACACACCCTGTCTGTCTCAGCCTGACCTAGTTCCTCAGTGTGTGCTGTCACACAGTCTTGACGCCAAGGTTTTGCCTCTCCTAAAGCACTTTGCTCTTTTCCTTCAGGCTATCCAAGTGCCAACCATAACTCAACACCCAATCTCACCCCCTTCACTAGGCTTTCTTTTACTGCTCCATCCTTCATTGATCGCTCCCCTTCAAATATTTATTGGCTGTTACTACCTGCAGAATTCATTTTAGCACCTCATTAAGTATTGACACAAGACAGATTACAATTGTTCCATAGGATTATGTCATGTCTACAGAACTAGATTGTTTTCTTCTAGAAGGCTTTAGTGTTTGTATGCCTTTCTTCTCAGCACAGTAGTATCTTGATGAATATCTGTTGAATTAAAAACAAATAAGGAAAGTAAATGACATCATAACAGGTTTTTTTTAAAATTAGACATAAGATTATACTATCATAGTGATAATGATAATAGTACTATGATGAATAGTCCTTTAATATATAAAATGGTCTTTCTAGCCAGGTTAGGGCTCGATTAATACACAGCTGTGTCCAAACAACACAAGTGAAGTGCAATTTACTTAGATACCCTGATTAATACAAACACTTTGGACAGCCAAATCAAATGTGTTAATAGCTACAAAACAGTAATTTAATAAACCTAATAATATTCTGTGAAGACGTGGCCAATTTTCCTCTTCACCACCAATCACTTCTTTGCCATTTATCCATATGTTACATGAGACTATTATATTCTTCCTATTAATGCAAAGTATTTTCTTTCTTTTGTTGGCAAGGATGCCAGATACCTGGCTATAAATTTAAGGATGGTATGGTACCTTTGGCTGTTGTTCTCTTGGAGAGGATCGAAAGAGTAAGGTATAAAGAAAAAGCCTAGTTTTCCCATTTCCTCACCCTTTTCAATGACTGAATAAAGCTAAGTTTTGCTTACAGATGACCTGTGAAATGCTTTTGAGATTTCAAATGGGCACACATCCAATATCTTACTATCGATACTCCATCCATATTAAACCCACTGTGATTTGATGTATCTGTTATGCTCCTTTTAAAATTAATTTCAAATTATGTTATCTATTTACACTGTAGCTTTTAAAGAAAATCATTTTTTAATTATGCTAGATTAATGATTGCAATATTTCCTGGTTAAGAATTTCATTTACTCAGAATGGAAATTAAATTATATGTTAAAATGAACAGCTTGTGTTTTATAGAGAAAAGGAGCCTGAGTTTGGTAACATTGCTTTTGGGATATATTGAAAGGCCTTATAATAAACACTGAATATTAAAATGTACTGTTCTTATTATATTAATATCACTGTCACTGCTGTTTTTATTAATCAATTTTTGTATAAGAAAGTCCCTTTTAAATTTCTAAACATTCCATTCTAACAAAATTGTAACTTTCCATGATCATATTAAATGTGCTCCTAAACATTTTTGAATTTTACTATTTCTGGTTGGAATAGAAATACTATAAAAGAAATATTCCCCTGATCATCTTTGCTCAAACTGACCCTACAAATTAATATGCTGAGAAGATCAAAATCTATGGAAATGGTCACCTGAGGATAAGTTAACAACTTCTGGTGATATAAATCAAAGATATATCATAACCCATTTTTCTTAAACTTGTACGTTAATGACTCACAGCTGTTCCTGGAAGATTTGGGTCCATGTTCTCCTGCTTTGAGGAAAGAATATTATGTATTTTTCTTCATATTAATGATGTGATTTTGTTGTCACTTACTTAACACAGCTTCAAAGCGTCTTGCTACAAAATATTGTCAGAACAGTTGTTCAAGGGAACTATTATAAAATTAAAATCATAATTTTGTGCATATATAGACAATATCTAACCAGCCTCTTTCCAACTACTTTTTTCAGAGATCATTTATAATTAATCTACATGAAAGTACAATCTCGGAATCCAAATTAATGATCAGTAAATATTGGTGGGGTGCTTAAAATGGTAACTTTAAGGTTTTAAAATGGTAATTTGGTAATTGGTAACTTTTACTTTGATATTTTTCTAGTTGAAAATCATTGAGATAGGTTTATAGGTAAATACTTTGGCCATTTTATCTCTGTGTTAGAGTACACCCAACCATTTACCGAAAAAAATCTCAATTATGTCTGAGGCTTAGTGCAGACGTGGATCAGGTATCAGTCATACTATGTTCATAGGAGATTGTCAGTTTTCTCCACTCACAATATGCTTTTGATCAGTTGACAGGAGAGTTTAGCTTCACTCCAGGCTTTAGTACAAAATAGAACCTCAGACCCTGAATGTTTGAAGTGATTATCAGGGAGGATGTCCACCTATTTCACTAGATGATCTTATATTTGTTTAGCTATTTAATTAGTTGTTTTAGTTTGTCTAAACCATCAGAAAGTCTTGTAGAGAATTTATTTGACTTAATCACATGACTGTGCCATCACCTAGCATTGAAGAACAAGTTTTTGTGTTTAACACAGGAGTGTCATTTTTTTTTTTTTTTTGAGAACATATAGGAGGTTATTTTTTGTTGTTGTTGTTGTTTTTTAGGTCTCTACTAGAAATATTTCACTTTATTAGGACAATTTTAAAAATATAGGAAATAGTAAAACTTGTAACTGAACTTTTTTACCTCTTTGCTTTGGCTTCTAGGAAACTCAGAAAATTATTTACCTATTTCTAGCAATTTATGGGATGTATTACTATACATTTTTCTAATAATTCCTGACTTAATTATATTTCCACACCCTCAGTTTTACTTTTACCTGATTTTCATATCTATTTGCTTTTTCCCAATTCCTTGGAAATGAGGCATTATTCAATAGAAAAATTATTTGAAATTCTTTATAAACTTTAGAAACTCTAAAGTGGATCAAAACATAACTGAACAAAGAAGCAAAAATAGATGCCAGTTAAGAGGAAGAGGGAAGGAGCAGATATCTACAGAATTCAAAACATGTTGGGCATTCTCCTAAACATTTTATAAAGTCTTATTTAATAATCATAACAGTCATGTAAGCTCTTTTCATAATAGCTATTATTACTGAAAATTTACTTTTTCAAAGTATTCATTTAAGTGCTTTGATATATTTAAAAATTTAATGTGATAGTCTTTTAAGGTACTAGGATTATCCATGAGGCTCAAATAGGTTAAAAATCTTGGTCCCGGTGACAAAACTAATGTGTAGAGAAACAGTGTCAAATTCAGATATTCTAGCTCCAGAAGCACTATTCTTAGCATTCCATGCTTTTCTTTATTATCCGAATTTTACCAGTAAGGAAACATTGGACCTCCAAATATGTAAGCAATTTGATATAATCAGTGAGTGCTGGAGCCTAGATTCGGAGCCAGTCTGTTGCTGCTCGAATCTGTGCTTTTGTCCTTTATTTCACTTTGTCTTCTGAGACACATTTTATATCCCAGGGATTACTCTATGCCAGTGTTTCAAAAGTGCCTTTCCATGGAACCCTAGTTAATGTAGTTATTCGGGTAAGAGTTTCCCAAGGTAAGAAAAGTTTGGGAAATATTGAGTTAAAGTTAAACATCTATCTTTAGGAATATTTCAGGCTATTAATGTATTTCTGAAATGTACTTGACAATGCAGCCATTGTCATTTCTTTTAACTAAATATCGTCTTGGATGAGTAACCCATGGAGCACAATTGAGAAAACACTAATCTACTGTATTTCAGATTATTTTACATTTTCTTATAATTTAGTGAGTCCACAATGATTTCATGAGGATGGTACAGTAGTAATTGGAGTGATCAAACCCATCATTTATAAAATTTGATGTTTTGGAATCAGAAGACATGACTAAGCCAATTGAATTATCTTATCTGTTGATGTAAGATCATTTTTATGATGTTTATTTAGTCATTAAAATGACCAGATTAGAATAACTTTTAGAGATTAATTTGCATCAGTGTCTTTGTATGTCAAAAGGACAAAAAAAGTAAAAAGAAACTAATGAAGCAGTTCTCAAATAGGTATAAAAGGAGGTTTTCAGAGAAATACACAAGTCACATAGCATGAAAAACAGACACAAATATCTTGAAGATACAGGACAAATTGTATTTCAATTGAAAGTCATGGGTAAATTCCCCCTAAATCATCAAAAACTGTCCTTTATTTCTTCCCTTAATTTTAAATGACTCTTATGATGCTAATCTGATTAGCTCAACTCTAAAAATCTTCCTTGCTAAGAACACATCTACTAAGAAGTATTAAATGCACAAAAATGTTCTGTTTAAATTTCACATATTAATGCTTGATACTAAATGAAGATCAAAATGAAGAGAAAAAAAGCAAAATACTGGCTAAATTTAAATTATAAGATAGGAGAGAGTTTATAGCTTTCTGGCTTATTACTTTCAACAAATAAAAACTAAAATATAGATTGGTATTAGTAAAATAAACTAAGTTAATGAAAAATATTACAAGTACCTTATATTGTAGAATCATATCTCATAATGTTAAATTTCCATATTATTTTGTAAATTTTAAATTTCATACACAATGAGGATCATGCAAACAATGCCCAACTCATCACTTTGAATCAGCAGGGATCAATTTAATTTCCTCTGGAAATGTTTTAGCTCTAATATTCTCTGGGGAAAATATTTTGGCAGTAGAGTAAATGGATGTTCCATCTGACTCATTAGTAGCTTAGAGTAGTAGAACATGTGAATTCTTCCATTCAATTATTATATGAATGACTATAACTTCCCTGGGCCCGAGTTTCCTCAATTATAAAATAGGAATAATGACACCTGCTTTGAAAAAAAAATTATGAGAATTATACTAGTTTTCTATTGCTGTGTAACAAATTACTACAAACTTAACAGCTTAAAACTACACTCTTTTATCATCTCAGAGTTCTGTAGTCAGAAGTTTAGGCATAGCATAGCTTAACTGGGTTATCTGCTTAGGGCCTCAAAAGGGCAAAACAAAGGTGTCGGCTGACTTGGGCTACTTCTGGAGGCTGCAGGTAAGAATCTACCTCCAAACTCTTTCAGATAATTTACAGAATTCAGTTCTTAACAGTTATAGAATGCGGTCCCTGATCCTGTCTATCTTCAGAACCAGCAATGGTATCTTGAATTCTACTCACATGCTTTAAATCTGTCTCTCTCTTTCCTTTTTTTTTTTTTAAATAATAGACTATATTGTTTAGAACAATTTTAGATTCACATAAAAATGAACATATAGGGCAGAGTTTCCATATACTCTCCACACCAAAGAGTTTCGCCTATCATTAATATCTTTTTTTGTAGATTTTCTTTTGCAACAACCCTTTTTAAAGGACCTAGAATTAATATCTTTTATTAGTGCGGTATATTTGTTACAAGCATTGAGCCAATAATATTGGCTCCAATTGGCTTTTAATTTTTATTAACTAAAGTCTATGGATTACATTAAAGTTCACTCTTTGTGTTGTGCTGTTTTATGGGTTTTGACAAATGTATAATGTCATGCAGCCACTGCTACAGTATCATGCTGAATAAAATGACCACTATAGAAGCAGTGAATAGAACAGTGGTTACCAGAGACAGGAGGATGGTGGGGCAGGGGATGGAGAAATGTTGGCTAATGGATACAAAGTTATAATTAGAAAGGCAAAATACATTTTGATGTTCTGTTGTACAGTAGGATGACCATAGTCAACAATAAGGCATTGTATATCTCAAAATAGCTAGAACAGTGGTCCCCAACCTTTTTGGCACAAAGGACCAGTTTCATGGGAGACAATTTATCCTTGGCAGGGGGATGGTTTTGGGATGATTCAAGTGCATTACATTTACTATGCAGCCAAACCTCTCTGCTGATGATAATCTGTATTTGCAGCCACTCTCCAGCGCTAGCATCACCACCTCAGCTCCACCTCAGATCATCAGGCATTGGATTCTCATAAGGAGCACACAACCTAGATCCCTCACATCCACAATTTATGGTAGGGTTTGTCTCCTATGAGAATCTAATGCTGCTGCTGATCTGACAGGAGGTGGAGCTTGTGAGGTGATGTGAGCTATGGAGAGCTGCTGTAAATTAAATACAAATGAAGGCTGGCTCACTCATCCCTGCCCCTGCCACTCGCCTCCTGCTGTGTGACCAGTTCCCAACAGGCCACGGACCAAGTACCCAGTCCACAGCCTGGGGGTTGGGGACCACAGAGCTAGAGGAGAGGATCTTCAATGTTCCCACAACAAAGCAATGATAAATGTTTGAGGTGGTAGATGTGCTAACTATTTTGATTTGATGGTAACAGAATACATACATGTATCAAAACATCACATTGTACCTCATAAACCTGTATAAATATGTGTCAATTAAAAATGAAAATAAAAACCTCTAGGCTTCACTTATTCATCCCTTTCCCCCTCCAACCAAACACCTGTAACAACTGATCTTTTTACTGTTTCTATGTTTTGCCTTTTCAAAAATTCTGTGTGTTTAGAATCGTATGATAATCCCATGTAGCTTTTTCAGTCTTCTTTTACTTAGCAGCAAGGATTTAAGGTTGCTCCATGTCTTTTCATAGCTTGATAATGCATTTCCTTTTATCTTTGAATACAATTCCATGGTAGGGATGCACTATAATTGGTTAATCAATTCTTATTGAAGGATATCATGGTTGCTTCCAGTTTTTAGCAATTATGGATAAAGTTGCTATAGATATTGATGTGCAGTTTTCGTTTGAAGGTAAATTTTGAACTCAATTGGCCAAATACTTAGGAGAAGATTTCTGGATCACATGGTAAGACTCTGGTTAGCTTTGTAAGAAACTGCCAAATTGTTATCCATCTTGAATTGATTTTTGTGAGAGGTGAGAGGTGGGGGTCTAGTTTCAGTCTTCTGCATGTAGCTATCCAGTTTTCCCAGCACCATTTATTGAAAAGAGATTCTTTTCCTCAGTGTATG
>NW_012148841.1:10478069-10494908 GCF_000956105.1 Propithecus coquereli | reverse complement strand
AAAAAAAAAAAAGAAACTGCCAAACTGTCTTCCAAAGTAGCTGTACCATTTTGCATTCTCACTAACAATGAATGAGAGTTCTGTTATTCCACATCCAAACCAGGATTTGTTATTGTCAATTTTATTTCGTTTTGTTTTAGCCATTCTAAGAGATATATATCTGTATCTCATTGTCATTTTAATTTGTTGAGTGTCTTTTCATCTGCTGTTTTTCATGTGCACATCCTCTTTGGTGAAGTGTCTATTAAGATCTTTTGCCCATTTTTAAATCGGGTTATTTGTTTTCTTATTCATGAGATTTGATTCTTCCTTTTATATTTTGGATATAAACCCTTTATCAAATATGTACTTTGAGAATATTTTCTCCCAGTCTGGGACTGACTTACCTTTTTTCCATATCTCTCTGATTTCCAGTTCTGCCTTTAACCATGAGGAAATTGTCTTTAAAGGTTTCGTGTAATTACACTGAGTACTGCTGAATAATCCAAGATAATATCCTTATTTAAGAGCAATTATTGACTACCTTAATTATATCTTCAAAGTTCCTTTGCCATGCACTGTAACATATTCATGCATGTGACACCACTGGGTAAAGATCATGGGAGTTAAAATTCTGACTACCGCAAGGACCAGGTGAAAACATATGTAGAAACACATAGCACAAAGTCTGACATATAGATGGTGCTCAATAAATATCAGTTGCCCCACATACATCACTCTTTTTATGTAATTTGAGTATTTGTTCCCATTTGAAGTTACAAGAGCTTTTATTTTTATCTACAACATAGGATACTCAACCATTACTTCTGTATGCACAAGTTCTAAAACTCTATCTCCAAGTTTGTCTTTCAAATATGATTCTTTTACATGCCAAAGGAGAGTTTGTATATTGAAAGTTAATCCTCCAATTCACAAGATTTCATGGATTTGAAAATATAGTCTTATTATCTCTACTCAGAATGTAGTAGATGCCTTTCATAATCATTCATTTTAGAGCATAATATTACATATTTCTCATTCTAATTTTCTTGACTGTTATTTAGCCTATTGTAGCTGAAGAAAATTACTTATAAAATATTTTAGAAGGATGAAAAGAATATAATCTCTTAGAAAACAACAAAAATTAAACTATTCATTAATGTAGTCTGATCAGCATGTTGGCAAATTGTTTCACCCAATGACAGTATAATCACAGGGCTTTTTTTATATCAAAATCAGATATACTGATTTGACAATGATGGCTTGGGAGCTATTTTTCCCATAAAAGTTGCTAAAAGATTCAAGGACAATGTTGTAACAGTAGAGAAATTGGTATTTGAAATTTGAGTGACCAAATTATGGCCCACCTTATTATCTGCCTTGGTGAAGGTTTTACCTAGACATGAAAAGGATTTGTATTCTTCAATTGTAGAATAGTGTCTATATCGATGAGGTCAATTTGGTTAATAGTGTTATTGAACTCTTTTATATTCTCACTATTTATTGATTTTATATAAAATATTACAGAAGAGAATTAAAGTCTCTAAGTATGATTGTGCATTCATGTACTACTTACTGTTTTTAATGTATCTGTGTTCTGGCTGCTGTTAAAAATTTTTCTCTTTTCTTTTCTATTTAGCCTTTATCATGGTGTTCCTAGATATGGTTAGTTGGTTTGCTATTTATCTTGTGAGCTGTTTGCCAAGATTTTGATCATTTTTTCTTCAAATAATTATTTTGTTCAATTTCTCTCTCTTTTTTCTGGAACCTTCATTACCTACATGTTCGTCTATTTGATATTGTCCCATTGCTACTTTGTTCCAATTTTTCAGTCTTTTATCTCTCAGTATTTGGATTTGGATAATTTTCATTCATCTCTCTTTAAGTTTACATGGTTTTTTCTCTGTCCGGTATTATGAAAGACCATAGCAATAATTTTTGACATATTTTCTTTGTTTCTATCTCTATGCATATATCGTCGCCTATTTACACATATTTTTCACCTTTTTTGCTAGATCCTTTAACATATCAATCATATTTTTTTTTTATTTCAGCATGTTATGGGGGTACAGATGTTTAGGTTACGTATGTTGCCCTTGCCCCCCCCGCAAGTCCAAGTTTCAAATATGTCCATCCTTTGGGTGGTGCACATTGCACTCTTTGTGTATGCAAATACCTGTCCCCTCCTCCCTCCTCCCCCTGCCCCCTCCCCCCTGCCCACCATCCAATAGATGTTATTCTTATATGTGCATTTATGTGTTGATCAGTTAATACCAATTTGATGGTGAGTACATGCGTTGCTTGTCTTTCCATTCTTGGGATAACTCACTTAGTAGAATGCGTTCCAGCTCTATCCAGGAGTATATAAGTATACAAGCTATATCACCATTGTTTCTTAAAGTCATATCAATCATATTTTAAATGCCATACTTGAAAATTTTAATTTCTGGGTCACATCTGCATTTTTTTTCTCTTGCCCTAATGCTCACATTCTGTTGCATTTTTACATATGTTGTAATTTTTATTTTTTTAGTTGTATGGTTTGTAAAATAACAGTAGAGGGAAAAGAAAATATTACCTACTGCTAAATATTTACCCTTTCTACTGTTAGATTGTTAATTTATGAATTTGAGTGAATGTAATCTGAGGTTTATTTGGGCCTTGAGGTCCCAGAGTCCCTGGATGAAGACAAGGAGAAGGGCAAACCAGAGAAATTGAAACGCTGCATTCACGTGGCAGCTGGGAGCGGCTGGGAGGACCCCAGCCCTCTGGAGTGGGATGCTGATGATGACTTCCGGGTCTTGTGTGGGGATCTGGGCAATGGGGTGAATAATGACATTTTGAGATGCACTTTCAGCTGCTTCCCATCCTTCCTTAAGGCTAAGGTGATCCGTGACAGAAGCACAGGCAAGAGTCAGCAAGAGCTAGGCTTTTGTCAGCTTCAAGGACCCCAACGACTATGTGCGCTCCTCGCGTGATGAATGGGAAGTATCAGTAGGTGGGCTCGTGCCCCATCAAGCTTCGCAAGAGCATGTGGAAGGACTGAAACCTAAACGTGATCCTCAAGAGGCAGAAGGAAGAGAAGTTGGGCCTGAAATAGGGTCTGTGGCTGGGCATTTGCTCCCACCTGGCTGGGCGTTCTCTCCTACTATCCACCTGTCTGCCTCAAAACCAGTTTCAACAAATTTAAGTTCATTTCCTGCCAACAAAACTTCATTGTAGTTTTAGTTGCATTATTTCACCACCGTCCTCATAAAGTTTACGGGTATGATAGATTTGAGATCCGAATACCAGTGAGTCAGGATATCTTTATATCGTGATCTTCCAGCTCTACAAACCACATAAGAGTTGGATCTACTCTACAGGTTGGCTGACAACTTTTTGGACAGTTAGTTTGCTTCCTAGTTTTCTACCCTTCAGATGATTTCTATTCTCCTGCTACTTTGCCACCAGCCTTTGGGGAACATCTATTGTACACTTAGTGATGGCCTTGAAACTCTCTGAGGAATTTCTCTCAGTTATATTCAGCCTTTGCCCAGTCTTTGGAAGACAGTGAATCCCTAAAGAGCACAGAAGGATTTCTCAGCTCTTCTGTCTTGCCCCCAGGGTTGGCAGCTAATGCCTTGCACTTGGTGATGATGCAAAGTTCCATGCAGTCATTTTTTTTCAGTTCTCCTGCCTCAACTGCAATCTTTAGCAGAATGCTGCCTTATGCTTGGGGAAAGCTCCATCTAACTTTGGGGACTTCTTTCAGCTCTTCTGGTCTTTTCCAAGTCTTCAATGTATTGCCCTAATGCAAACCTTGAATGCAGACTCATCCTGAGTTTGAGGTTCACTGGGGTTCAAATACATCATAACAGGCCACACTACGTACTCTTCAAAATCATAATGATCATAGCAATCACACAGCTGAAAGAAAACAGTGGCTTGAAGTAGTCAATGTAAGAGCATTTAGATTGATTCCTGCATGTTCCTAATTCCTTGATCTGTAGAGAATCTTTGTCCAGAGCTGATCTACTGTGAGCAGGTTTTGCTTGCTCCTTGGCTAAGCTTTGTCTACTATTCAAGATAGTGTGTTTGAATACTTATATTAATAAAAATATTTTAAAGTTAAAGTGATTTTCTCATAAAGAAAAATTAGCCAAAAAATTTGTCAGTTTTCCACATTGATATTTTCTTAATAGTCCTATAAAACTGAGGTAAAGCTTAGCAGAACTGAGAGATTAGAGCAGTGCACATTTCTCGATGATTACCAAGCTTGGCTGCTTATTGAAATGACCTGTCGAGGTTTTCAGAAAGCACAGATTTCCTGCTTCCACTACTATACTCCCCAGGTCCTATCTTTTACATCAAAATTCCATAAGGTAGATTATGGGAGTCTTCATTTAAAAAATAATCTCAATTCATTCTGACTGAACATGTTTTGAGAACACCTGCATTTGGGTTATTGTTACTTTTTGTTTTTTTAAGTCAAGAGAAAGTATTCAACAAAAGCAATTAATTACAGAAAAGGTAAACTTATCAATGCTCAGCTGTTTGGCCCAACGAAGTTCTTCCATATAATTAGACCCCAATACTGTTGAAGAATTGGAATGTCTTTCTAAATGGTTTGAAGTATTTGTCTTTTATTTCTATTATTCTCTTTATCTTTTAATCCCCAAGAGACTATGTGAAATATTTTAAGGCATCATTTCCTTCCCTGAACAGCATCCCTATAAAAATGGTGACAAAATATTTTACATGTATTTTCACATGTATGTATGACTATAGATGGCAAGATCTCAATACTGAGAAATTTCTTTTCTCTTCAACTGGGAAGAAAGTTCAGCAACTAAATGCCTATTCCAAAATATAAAAAAATAAATGTTAAGTTCTATAAAACCTTGGGGAAAGTAGTACCCAGGAATACATTAAAAGCATCATTTTTTTCTTTTGTAATAAAAGCCTGAGTTGAGAACCATTTAAGGGTGAGATGAATTTTGAAATGATCTGTCATATCCTCCTCTCTTTAACACTAACTAGAGACAGAGATAACTGTCCCCAGGACAAAACACTGGAAATCTAATTTAATCTAAGTCACATTCAATAGTGGATGTATTTGGGGACATTGTTTAGAGTGAGTTATAATGGTTGGTTAGCTAGTTTATGGATAGTAATACAATGAGGACAGGAGCCTGAGTCTGATCAATTTTATCTTCCAAATATCCATTAGTTTCAAACTCCAGAGAGATGGTTATCTAACAAATATTTATAACTTTTGACAAAAAGTTCATAGCAAGAGTGAGTATATATGTATTAATAATATCATAATCACTTAATACAAATATATAAGTTAATAATTTGTCATAGACTTTGTATATGCTAAATTGTATAAAATGAGGGCTGCATTAGCCATGTTAATGGTGGATGTCAGGAATTTATATACAATTTAAATATACATTATATTTCTATATTATTTAAGGATTTACCAAGTGTTTCACCTTATTATCTGAGTGGATCTTTAAATGAAACTACAATATGTCCTTGTAATAGATTGAAAAATGGTCACCAAAGATATAAAGTCCTAATCCTTGGAATTTATAAATGTTACCTTATTTTGAAAAGAGGATATTTGCAGATGTGATTAATTTAAAAATCTTATGATGAGGATGCCCACCCTGGATTATTTTGGTGGGCAATAAAAGCCATAAAAAATATTTTTATAATGTAAACGCCAAAAGAGGTTTCACACCAACAGAACTGAAGAAAGAAATGTGATTATGGAGACAAAGATTGGAGTGATGTGACCACAAGTCAAATAATACATTCAGTTACCAGAAGTTGGAATAGGCTAAGAACAGATTCTCCTCTAAAGCCTCCAAAGGGGTTGTGGCTCTGCCTACACCTTGATTTCAGAAATCTGGCCTCCAGAACTGTGAGACAATAAATTTCTATTGTTCTAATCCATTCAGGTTTTGCTATTTTGTTACAGAAGTCACAGGAACCTAATACAGCCCCATTTGTACATACATCCTTGAAATAATATAAAACAAAGGAAGTCATGCCTCTGTCAGTCATGCAAAAATGCAAGAGACCCATGAGGATTTGTTTTCCAACAATATCCATCCTTCATTTTTACACTGCCTTGGCATCTATAGAATTTTCTCATGAGTTTATCATTCTGTTGGCCACTGGATTATCTGACCAGTGTAGGCTAAAACCAAATCCCTTAAATTTTCCTCATTTACCCTTTAATTAAGGATACTATCACCTTAACTCCAAAGAGCAAAATGAAGTCAGTCTATGGTATTGACCTTGAACATGCCCACAGGTCGTAGAACCAGCCAGCTGAACAAAATCCATGTATTATTACAAACTACTTTAGAAAGCAAAATGGATTCCTCCTTATGTTTTTGCATTGATATTTCCCCTTGGCCTAATCCAGGTACAGTAGGATATACTAGCAGTTGCCCAGACTCCATGTTGGCCAAGAAGGAGGAAATCTGTATCAATTCCAACATCCCTAACATGAGGCTGTATTGAATTCCTTCCAGCTCCAAGATAATCTTCTTGGTTACTTCTGCTAAATTCAAAACAAATATTGTACAAGATTTTTTTTATTTTGATGACTCACATTGTAGGAATAACTGCCAAAAAGGCTCAAATAAATAAGGAGTCTGTTATCCCTCCAGAAATTTACTTCATGTAACCAAAGGCAGCCTTATTTTGGAGAGAACT
The DNA here is from genome assembly GCF_000956105.1 of Propithecus coquereli. Taxonomy (NCBI): domain Eukaryota; kingdom Metazoa; phylum Chordata; class Mammalia; order Primates; family Indriidae; genus Propithecus; species Propithecus coquereli. The sequence goes on along the minus strand of NW_012148841.1, from coordinate 10,488,212 downwards.
TCTCAGTCTTCTGAGGCCTCATAGTTTACTGGTGGTGTTTTCTTAAAGATTTGAAGATCTCTTATGACCACCTCTAAGATACAAATCACAAAAGTTTTTGGAAGGGAAGCAAGTTAATGCTTAGGATTATAGTCCTAGAAACATGCACATGCTATCCTGGGGGAGGAGATATATCATGATTTTTGAGGTCCTGCTCGTGGGACCTCCAACAGTCAGTGTAGCATAAGTTGACAGTGCCTCTAATGTGTCCTCCAGGCCCATAGATAGACCTTAGGATGGAGGCTAGTTTCTGATTTTGGAGTGACTGTGTGAAGGCAGTCAGAATAATCTTCCCTATTTATCATGTAATTACTAGATGGTATTCATTTGCCTCATGCAATGATTGAGAAAGTGGGTGGGGAAGACTTCTGGAGGTGTTGATGAGGTCTTTGTGTGGGAGGTGCAGAAGCTGGAATCACACCCTCTTTCATGAGACAGATTATGCTGAGATTAGAGAGAAGTGCAGTTAAACTGTGATCAGAGCTGTCTTGTTGGGATAGCCAACCCAGCAGGCAGTTTAAGTTGTTTGCAACGGTTTGTTGTAGCTTTTTAGTAAGACATTTTTCTTAGTATGGATGGATCCAAGGGCAGATCAGAAACACAAAATATTATTAATGTCTCTCTCTCCTCTACACCTCAAGGACCTAATGGTTTCCTTCCTCAAGTGCCTGGATAGTTATTTTCCCTGTAACACCCTGAAGTTGGTATTTCTAATTCCATTAAGTAGAACTCCACTTTTTAAAGGATCTCCTGCTCACACCCTGAACTTTCATATAGCAGGGTCAGGTACCAAGGACAAAGGTATTTTTGTAAAACTAAGAAACCCATTATGTCCCTCTCTTTGGCTGGAAAAGCAGTGTACTCAACCAAGCGGTCATTATACTTATGATCTATTACCACATCAATTCAACAGGAGAACCCAAGTGGTGAACCAAAATTCATTTTGAATTTTTAATACTTGAATCTCATTTTACTAGGTTGCTATCAAGACAGAGTATTAATCGTGCCATCCTGGGGTTCCTGTTAGGGAAAAGAAAGCCCAATCCTTGCCAGAGATGTCAGGAAAGAATTTTAAATCTTTGATAGTCACAGGTAAAAGACAAATGTCTGATCTAACTATATCTGTGAGGAATAGACAGGGGAAGCACCCATGGAAAATGGCTTCTATCACTTAGAGACAATTGGATCAGCTTTTGCTCCCATTGACTTACCGATTTTACTTCAGACAATGAAGTAGGGGCTATAATTTCTATAGAGGAATAGTTGCCACTTTTTCATGTGAAGTCAAGTTGCCGCTGAGGCTGGGTTAGCTATGTTCCCGAATGTACCATTTCTGTCTGGCAAGAGATGATTGTTAGGCACTTCCTTCCTTGTTAATCATTCAATCTGAGTTGGCCAATCCCAAACTTGAAATATCAGGGAAAATGTTAACAAAGCCTCCATGGGTCAGACGTTCAGTGTTGACAAGAGCACAGTAGCAATTGGAATGGGTGCTTCTCAAAACAGTGGAACTATTAGCTGGGTCAGGGAGGCCATGAGTACAAAACCAAAAGGGATTCCTACGGTACAGAGCCTCCAAATGGCAAAATCATCAGTCTCAAGAGCTGTAACTCAGGTATGTCATCAGGTTAAATAGAATAATAAATATCTGAAAATACTTTTGAAAATGTTAATGGGAATTCTTTGTAAAATAACCTCTAGTAACCACTGATAACACTAAAATCATACAATAAATAAAAGACAAAATAAAAGTCAACACAGCAGAAGATAAAAAATAAGTAAAAGAAGAAAGCATGAAAATTAGAAAAGATTATACCCAAAGGAAGTACAAGCAAGCATATTTATTATGGTAATAAACACAATCTTGTTTTCTCCTCTGTCATAAAATAATCCTAAATACAAATCTACACTGTTTAAATGAATCAAGACTAAAATAAAATTTCTGAGAAATATAAAAAATAAAAAGAATTGTATCATTTAACCAGATAAATTCAAATCAAATGGAAATAAGTAACATTATTAATTTTATGTAAAATAAAGTACCTATCAAGAAGCAGTAAATGAGAAAGAAGGTAATTTTATATTCATAAAGGGCACAAAGTACAAAAATATAATATTTATGAAGCACGCAGTTTAACTATCAGAGCATTAAAAAGAAAAGCAAATATTATTAAAATGCAAGAAAACAATGATAGAAACATAATCATGCATTAATTTAACAAGACTTTATTAGTTTTCTGACAACAAGTAGACAAAATACATGATGGCAGATGATTTCATAATATAATCAATAAGACAAAAATTTAATATTTTCCATACTGAAAGATAATGTTCCTATAAGAAGCAGGAGAGAAAAATAATTAATCCATTATCATCAGAAGGCAAGAATAAATGTAATTAAATCAAGTTGTAAAAAATGAGTCAAAATAATCAAAATAATAATATCCTTTATAGGGAATATTCATACATACATAGAATATCAAAGAATCAGTAGAATGGTTCTGAAATTTAAAAATTTATTCTATATAACTATATGTATATATAGAGAGAGAGAATGACACACATTTTCACAGTGTTAAAAGGATCATTTAAAGAGGAGAAGCACATTATAATGACAGTTTATCTTAAATTCACATATATGATGTGAAGCCTCCGTTAAAGTTTTGATAGGTTTCTTTACAAAGGAACAATTGAAAAATTAAAATCCAAGAAAAATATCCAAATGATTTTTTTAAAAAAAGTAATGAACAAAGACCTTGACATTTTATTTCAGATAATGCTGCAGTATTTCCCACATAATATTATTGCAAAAAGAAATAAACAGATCAATGAATAGAATAGGTAGCTCTTAAAAAATACATATGATAAAATACTGATGTTAAACAAGAGATCCAATAGCCTGTAAAAGATTATTGGCAAATTGGCCATTTTAAAACAGTCATATTCAACCCTTACAACCGACATGAACATAAAACCAAAAAATATTAAAATATTAACCATAAAATTTTATACTACAAAAGCAAGAAAGATTCAATACCTTTAATGCATAAAAATTATATACAATGTATATAAATTTTATATAAAAGTCATGTGTCTTACATAAATATATAAAAATAAAATGCTATTACTGCAAATAAAAATTAATGAATGATACAACTTTCTGCTCACAAAAAAATAGAAATGATATATATAAGCAATAAAACTCCAAAAATATTTTTCTACCACACATAAATGAAAACTAAAATAAGAAAATATTATCCTGATGGGTTCAATGTAATCACAGGAGCCTTTAAAGGCAGCAACAGAAGGCAGATGTGTCAGTCAGAAATGGCGCCCAAGAAGAGACAGGAGAGATGAAACAGAAAGGAAGTGCAGGGAGAGTAGAAGCATGAGAGGGACTCGTGCCTTTGCTACCTGCCTTTGCTAGCTTTGAAGATGGAGAAAGGGGCTCCAGCCAAAACATTTGAGTGGCTTCTGAAAGATGAGAATGAACCACAGCCGACAGCCAGCAAATTATCTGGGACTTCAGTCCTAGAACTGCATGGAACTGAATTCTTCCGACAGCCTGAATGAGCTTGGAAGTGGATTTATTCGTAGAGCTTCCAGAAAGGAACACAGGCCTGCTAGCACCTTGATTTCAGCTTTGAAAAACCAGTAGCAGAGAATGAGCTGAACCATACTGTGCCTGGACTTCTGACCTACAGAACTCTGAGATAATAAATGGATATTGTTTTATGCCTCTAAATTGGTGGTAATTTATCGAGAACAATAGCACACTAATAGACAAGAAAAATTTTTCTCCTGATGATTTGGCAAAGACTAAACAAACAAAAAAATCATTGCCAGAAGACAGGCAGCTATTAATATATAGTCCTGACAAAACATAAATTATTTCAGATTTTCTAGAAATTAATTTGACAGTATGTTTTAGAACCTTAAAGATGTTCACACTCTGTACAATGTGCTAATTCTATCTTTCAGAATCTACCATTAAGACATAATTAGAGCTGTGGACTAGGATTTAAATATAAGAGTATTATTCATAATAGCAAACATTTAGAAACCACCTTTACTTCCTAATAAATTATGATAACTCATATGTTGGAATATAATAATATTATAATGGCATGCCATCAAAAATGACTTAAATATATTTGAATATACACAATATATAGTGCCAAATGAAAAAATGTGGTTCAAATATAAAATCTGTCAATAGCTATCTTTATATGCACACACACATATACACACGCACACCGCCAGAGTGGGAAGAAATATAACTAAATATTAATAGTGGGTATTTCTAATTGAGAGAAATGTAAATATTTATACTTTCTTCTAATTTATACTTTTTTATATTTTTCAAGGTTTTTATTATATGAATTATGCTTGTGATAAGAAAACTATTAAGAAGCAAACATATTCCACATAATTGAGATATAAACATTACATGTGTAGATTTGATAAATAAACTATCAAATATACTAAAATTTAGAATATTATGCCTCTCACTTGGTATGTCTTGTTATTTTTCCTTTGTGTTTTCAACCAGGAAATATTGATTTATCTGAGAACATTCAATTTTTAGAAATATATCTTTAAGTTGTCACTAAATTAAACTTTCTTTTCCTTGTCTTTATAATCAATGTTTCCTTTATTTTCATATATTGATATACGAACAACATAAAATTATTTTCATTTTTAGATTATATAAATAGCATCTAAATAAGTGTAATATTATCTGTATCTAGCTGTTCAAATGTAATTTTATACTGAACTGGATATGGACATCTGTTTTACTGCTAAAAAAAAAAAAGGGTACTTAATGCAAACAATCAAAAACCAAAACAAACAAAACATGACCATAGACTCTTCATTGTGATTAAGGATATGAAAATTAGCATCATTTTCTCTCTTTCCTTAGAAATAACAGCTTTACAAATACATTATGCATACTCACAAACTCCATTTTTAGTGAAGTTAGAAGAAAGTTAAAATCTATAGACCCTCAAATAAAGGCTGTTAAAAACAATTGATATTGGGCCAAAGCCATGTAGGAATAGGTGATAAGAAAATATTCAGAGAAGATTCGGTGGAAATAAATTTCAGGAAATTTTGGCAAAAAGACAACCTTTATTGTTAGTGTATTTTGTAAAATATGAAAGCATTATCCTGGGTTTGCAACAATGAATAAGAACATTGGTGTAGACAGCTAGAAGCAAAGACCTTTTAAAACTAATCTGGTTCAGAGAAAATGAGGAGTTATAGCTTAAAATAAAAAAAAAAGAAAAAGAAAACACTATAAGCTATGTTTGTAGAAAGTGATTTTGGGATAGCAGAGAAAGAGACTCCAAATTTGAAATAAATTATAAAAATACTGGGTGCTATCTGTTTCTGGCTCAGCCAAAACCTTCATATCACAGGAATCTCCTGAGAGTAACTCAGCAGAGACAATCCAAATTCAACGATGAGACAGAAATCAGCATGACATGGCACAGAGATATCATAACAAAGAGATATAAAAATGACATATAAAAGTGACAAAATTTAGCCATAAATAAATATCACCAGGAAAATGTAACACAGCAGATGAAAATTGTGCCAGAAAAAACACATTTGTCCTCTCTTGGAAATTTAGAAATATAAATTCAGGATTATTGTGGCTATTGGGAGGCTGTTCCCAAAAGAGAAAAGGTCAGAGAGGGGGTTCCCAGAGTCTGTTTATCCAGATTACTGGCTCCCACAAATCAATAATGAACAAACTATATAAAAAAATAATTCAGCTAATGATAAAGAATATGAACTATCAATGCTATAACCTAAGAAAGAAATTTTACACTTTAGATACAACCAAATTACTTCTTATTGAAAGAGAGAAAAAAAAGTAGGAAAGAAGGAAGGAAGGAAGGAAGGAAGGAAGGCCGGCCAATCATTAAAAAAAGAGAATCTAGAAAATCTCTTCAATTTAATATTCATAAAGCTGAAGATACATCCAAAATGATGCACCATATGAAGTATGAAGAATGAGGAAAGTGGTAAATGTTCTCAAACAAAAAAAAAAAAAGAAAGAAAGAAAGAAAAAGAAAATTAAATGAACTGAGATAAACCCCAAGTTATCATAAATGCTGGAACTAGCAGACAGGAATACTAAAGATGCTACTAGAACTACCCTTAATGAAGTAAAACATCATATGCTCACAATAAATAAAACAATTAAAAATATTAGGAGAAAAAGTAAATAAAAATAAAACAAAAAAAATAATAAACAAATAGAAATTCTATAACTGAAATATAAAATATCTGAAATGAGGAATGTATTGGATAAATTTAACAACTAAATAGAAATAGCAGAGGAATAAATAAATGAGCTTGAAGAGAGATAAATAGAAATTATCTAATGTGAAAAACAGTCAACAAAAAGGGTGTGTGGAATAAGAACAGAGCTTCAAGAACTAATTAGGTAATAACAGATTGTCTAACACAAATTTTATAAGCATAAGTAATTAAAATGCAATATTCCCTCTTTTCTGTAGCTATGATTTCTATGGTTTTAGTTACTTATGTTCAATGTAGTTGAAAAATAATAAATGGAAAATTCCAGATATAAACAATTCATATGCTTTAAATTGCATGCCATTCTGAGTAGTATGATGAAATCTTGTGCCATCCTATTCCATCCAACTCAGGACAGGAATCATCCCTTTGTCCAGTCTATCCACGCTGTATTCACTGCCTGCCTATTAGTCATCTACATTGTGTGCTCCTGACATCCAAACTTAGACATCATCATGGGCTTGATAATCCAGAATCGCTTAAAGCAGATACTCCTTCAGAGGTATAGTCAGAAGGTCAACAGTAGCCCAATGCTACATCACAATGCCTATACCATTTACCTCATGTCATCTCTTCATGCAAGTGTATTATCGTCTCACATCATCACAAGAAGGGTGAGTTCAGTATAATAAGATATTTTGAGAGAAAGAGAGAGCACATTTACATAACATTTTATTTTTTTTTTTGCTTTTATTGTTATTTTTAATTGACACAATAATTGTACACATTTATGGGATACAGTGTAATATTTCCATGCATGTATACAATGCATAATGATCAATTCAGAATAGTTAGCATATGCATCACCTCAAGCATTTATCATGCCCATGTGGCTGCTCTCATGGGTTGGAGTCAAATGCCTGCATATTATTCAGGCTGAGGTTGAACACTGCTGGTTGCTCTACAGTTTTGGGGACTGAGCAGCAGCCCCACTCCTGAGGGACAATCAGAACGTGGAATGTAGGTATTCCCCTGATAGGTATTCTCTTCAGCAGCTCCAACCCCATATTTCCACTCACAGTGCCCTAGTGGAGGCTCTGTGTAGTGGCTCCCTCCCTATAAGAAGTCTCTGCCTGGGCTCTTCAGGTTTTTCTTTGCATACTTTGAAATTTCAGTGGAGAAGGCTCATCTCCATAGCTCTTGTATTCTCTGGACCTGCAGAATTAACACCATGTAGATGCCAAGGCTTACTGCTTGCACCCTCTGGAGTGGTGGCAGGAACCTCACCTGGTGCTGCTTGAGCTATGGTGGCTGCTCCAAGTGGAGTGGCTGTATAAGGAGGAGCAGCAGAGGTGGTGCATGGCAGTGGCACCCTGGGTGGGCCTGCTCCCCAAAACCATTCTGTCCTTCCAGGCTTCTGGGCTTGTGGTGGGAGGGGAGGCATGGAAGATCTTTGAAATGCCTTTGGGATCTTTTTCCCATAGTTTTAACCTTTAGCACCCAGCTCCCTTTTATCTGCGCTACTCTCTTGGAAAGTAGTCCCTCAGCTGCACCCTGGGATTCTTCTCCTAAAAATGCTCTTTCACACTCTGCCACACAGCCAGGCTGAGAATTTTCCAAATCCTTATGCTTTGCTTCTCTTTTAACTATAAATTCTGCCTTTAGGTCATACCTTTTCTCCCTAATCCCGCCATATGCAGTTAAAAGTAATCATGCAGCTGCCTAAATTGTTTGCTGCTTAGAAATTTCTTCTGCAAATATTCATCACTCTTACATTCTGCCTTCCACAAAGCCCTAGGGCATGGGCACAGGCAGCAAGTTCTTTGCTATGATGTAACAAAAATGACCTTTTCTTCAGCTCCCACAACCTCTTTCCTCATTTCCATCTGAGACCTCATCAGAATGGCTTTCACTGTCTATATTTCTGTCAGCATTTGGGTCACAACTACTTAAGCAGTCTCTAAGAAGTTCCAAACTTTGCTTCATCTTTTTGTCTTCTGAGCCCTCATCAAAATCACTCTTAAGGCTCCATTCACTGAAACACAGACTTTTTCTGCCCTGCTCTTCCAAACTCTTCCAACCACTACTCATGACCCAGTTCCAGAGGTGCTTCCACGTTCTCAGGCATTTATACATCCACACCCTACTCCTTGGTACCAATTTTCTGTTTCAGTCCATTTTGTGTTACCATAATAGAATGCTTGAGGGTGGGTAATTTATGAAGAAAAGAGCTTTATTTGGCTCATGATTCTGGTAGCTTGAAAGTCTAGGATTTGACAGCTGAATCTGCTGAGAGGCTCTTGTTCTTCAGATTGTGGTGGAAAGTGGAAGAGAAGGAGGTATGTGCAAAGATACCACATGGTGAGAAAGGAAACAAGAGAGAGAAGCTGAGGATACCAGATCTTTAACAACCCACCCTCATAGGAACTAATGAGGGTGAGAACGAACTCACCCCCAGAGTAGGACATTAATCTAATCATGAGGGATCCACCCCTAGGACCCAAACATCCCCCACTGTGCTCCACTTCCCAACACTGCTACAGTAGGGGATCAAATTTCAACATGAGTTTTAGTGGGGTCAAACCACATCCAAACCATAGCAATGTTAATACTGAATAGAAAGAAACTACAGGCCGGCGCGGTGGCTCATGCCTGTAATCCTAGTACTCTGGGAGGCCGAGGCCGGCGGATTGTTTGAGTTTAGGAGGTCAAGACCAGCCTGAGCAAGAGCGAGACCCTGTCTCTACTAAAAAAATAGAAAGAAATGATCTGGACAACTAAAAATATATATATAGAAAAAATTAGCCAGGCATGGTGGCTCGTGTCTGTAGTCCCAGCTACTCGGGAGGCTGAGGCAGAGGATTGCTTGAGCCTAGGAGTTTGAGGTTGCTGTGAGCTAGGCATGTGAGCTAGGCTGTGAGTTGCCATGGCACTTACTCTAGCCCTGGCAACAAAGCAAGACTCTGTCTCAAAAAACAAAAAAAAAGAAAGAAACTACAGTTTGTCTCTTTGATGCAATTCATGTGAATATTACATAAAGTAATATAATATACATCAATTAATTTCAAGTTGTGTTATAATTCTAATCATCAAAATTGCTGAGCTATGAGAAATATTGAATTGTTTGAATTATTATTAATATTTTTAAACTACTGCAATGTTAGTGTATTCTAGTTTTAGCTGCTTATTTTGGTTACAGTTTAAAAAACCTACCTGCATAGAATCAGTCCTGCTATAAAAATAAAAATAACAGTTTATATTAAGTAAACCATAGAAATTAAGAAGTGAGAATTTTTGAAACCTTGACTACTCTATGTTGAAAAATAATGACTTGGGAGAATAAACTTAGAGAATAAAATTTGTTATAAAATATTATGTCAGATTACCATTATTGAAATCAGAAATAAAATATAAATAAAATTATGAAAATATCTTTCAAAAGGTTAATATATTCATCATTGAAATCATCTCCATTGAAAGTGGATGAAGAAGATATCAAGATAAATGTGACAATCTAAATTGTAAGAAGCTAGGCAATCAACCCTTTCTCAAAACCATTTATTTTCCTCTAAATTTCATTTTGATGGCAATTGCTAAAAATTATAATCTTTATGTCATCTTTTTGTTACTCTTTTTCCTTTTCATTCTTCCTACTTTTATCATTCTAGTAAGCATTGTATTATCATGTTTTTTTTTTTTTTATTTCAGCATATTATTGGGTACAGATGTTTAGGTTACGTGTGTTGCCCTTGGTTCCCCTCCCCCGAAGTCCGTGTTTCAAATATGTCCATCCTTCCGGTAGTGCGCATTGCACTCCTTGTGTATACAAAT
>NW_012148841.1:10472171-10477724 GCF_000956105.1 Propithecus coquereli | reverse complement strand
AATTAAATATTTATTTTAATCAAAGTAATATATTCATTTAGCTTAAAAAAAGATGATATGATAAGATGCTAAAAATCATAGCATACTATACCACCTTTCTTCACCCCATCTAATCCCATACTCAATAATCCATTCATTTTCAGCCATTTTAGCTATTTCTTCTTTAATCAGTATGTTCTAATAATATACTTATACTGTCTTTCATTGGTCAATTTTTGGCATTTTCTATTGATTTTTCTATTATACTAAATGAGGTCTACCTTCTACACCATCTTCCATTTTTTGCCCCCTTATCCTGCCTACTGCCCAATTTGTATTTTAATTGCACAGTTTTCTATGAACCTATTCTTAAATATTTCCCATTTTGTCTATTCTTTATAACTGTATTTTTCCATAAATACTCACAAATATTTGGTATTCTATTAATGTCATCTTTCTCCTTCTGTCTGTCCTGAAGCCTCTTTTACTTTTGCTCCAATCTTCCCTGCTCTCCATGCCTGGAGAGCAGCACCTCTTTGAAGGTTTTTTGCATTGGATTCTTTGTATCCTAGCTACCATGTCTTCCTCTTTTGTAGTTTATTTTTTCACTTTGCTGGATCCATGTGATTAAGTACTTGATGCCTGAAATGTTTTTATTATAACCTTAATCTATAGATGTAGCTTATCTGGGTACATTATAATATGAAGAGTTCTGTCCTATAGGTCTGAGAAAATTCTTTGAATAATTTATTTATTAATTTCTTTCCCATTTAGTTTTTTCAATTTTTTTCTAGAAGTCCTGCATTGGTATCCTGGATTGATCCGACAATTTCCTTACCTTTAACTCTCCCATATTCTATTATTTTGCATTTTTGTCCTATCTTCTGGGAAATTAATTTTATCTTCTCACCTTATTAATTAAAAAATAGTTCACATAGTTCATGTTTACATAAACTATTTATTCTTTATTTTTCAAAACATGCTTTCCTTATATTGCAGATACATTATTTTTCTACTTTTACAGTATCAAAATAATTGTTGCCTTTTCTTTTTTAAGTTTCCAGGTTACTTAAATTGTGTCTATTTTCTCTAAGTTTTTTTTCTTGCTGTTGTTTATTTGTTTTTGACGTTAGGTGTTTTCCTCAAATTTCTGATGATTACTGGTGATTTGTTGATATTCAAGAGTGAGTGTATTAGGAATTTCCAGAGAAACAGAACCAATAAAAGATAGACAGATGACAGATAAATAGACAGATAAAAGGAGATTTATTATGGGAATTAGCTCAAGTGATTATGGATGCTGAGAAGTCCTACAATTGTCATCTGCAAGCTGAAAACCCAGGAAAGCTGGTTGTGTAGTTCAGTCTGAGTTCAAAGGTCCAAGAAATAGGAGCTCCAATATCTAAGGTCAGGAGAAGATGGATGTTCCAGTTCAAGAGGAGAGAGAGAGAATTGGTCCTTCCTCTGCCTTTTTGTTCTATTTGGGCCCTCAATAAATTAGACCACCTACATTGGTGAGGGCAGACTAATACAAATGCTGCTTATACAAATGCTAATCTCTCCCAGAAAGACTCTCACAGACTTACCCAGAAATAATGTTTCACCATCTCTGTGGGCATTCCTTAACCCTGTCAAATTGACAAATAAAATTAATCATTACAGTGCAGAATACAAAATAAAACATAAACAAAGGTTTTTTATTTAAAAATCCTAATTGAGACCTGTGTGTGTGTGTGTGTGTGTGTGTGTGTGTGTGTCTGTACTATTTTAGGGGTAGTAGGATGGGCTTTAATTCCTATAAGTTCACCAATATGAGATCAGAGGGTAACTCTTTAAAGTTAACTTTCTCACTAACACCAAATTCCACAAGATGTTATGCAAATCTTATATTTTTCTTTTTTAAAAATTATTTGTTTTTTAAATTGACAGACAAAATTGTATATATTTATTTATGAAATTATATTTCTCAGGAGAAAAACCTTTTGGTGTCTTCTAAAAAGTTGGTAGACTTGGTTTTAGGAGTTCTTAGGGTAAGAAAGGGGACTTGAGTTCCCAATATTAATTATACATGTTTAGAGTTAATTTCCTTGTGTTGGTCCAAAGACTCATCCACTACACTATGTATTGTATCTTCAAGTCCAGAGTCTTGTTTTGGGATGGATAGAGACTTTCCCAGCAACAAGGAAATGTGATAGGGATTGGAGATCTGATGATTCCTTTTACTTACTTGTAATATATCTATTGCCAGATTGTGCTTCACTCCAGCCATCTGCATTTATGAATCTTTTCTAAAATTGGTTAGCTTCTCATTATTATCTCCACTCTCTCCCCACGAGGGGTATTGAGCTCAAGCTGAGATTCTGTGCAGTGCTAAGTTACTATTCTTTGCATTTGACCTCCAAACATGTATGGAGGCCTTTCTTCAGGGAAATCCCTACTCTGAACTTTGGAATTACTCATTTTTTAATTAAAAAATTAATTTGAACGTCAATCTATTGCAAGTTGGAGATACACGATTAACAAATAAATACAGTCATGCACTGAAAATGGCATTTTGGTTAATGATGAAGTGCATACACAGCAGCGGTTCCTTAAAATTTTAACAGAGCCAAAAAATTCTTATTACCGGGTGACATCGTACCACAAGGCATTATTCACATGTTTGTGGTGATGCTGGTGTAAACAAACCTACTGTGCCGCCAGTTATATAAAAGTATATCACAAATAATTATGTACAATGCATAATACTTCATAATGCTAATAAATGACTATTACTGTTTATGTATTTACAATATTATTTTTATTGTTACTTAAGAGTGATATTTTACTTGTAAATAGTTAACTGTAAAATAGCCTCAGGCAGGTCCTTCAAGAGGTACCCCAGAGCAAGGCATTGTTATCATAGGAGGTGACAGACAGCCCCATGTGTGTTTCTGCCCATGAAGACCTTGCGAGTGGGACAAGGTGTGGAGGTGGAAGATAGTGATATTGATGATCCTGATTCCGTGTAAACTTGGGCTAAGGCAGCAGTCCCCAACCTTTTTGGCACCAGGGACGGGTTGGTTTCATGGAGACAATTTTTCCACAGACCAGGGCAGGGGGATGGTTTGGGGAAGATTCAAGTGCATGACATTTATTGTGCAGTCAAAACTCTCTGCTAATGACAATCTGTACTTGCAGCTGCTCCCCAGAGCTAGCATCACCTCCTCAGCTCCACCTCAGATCCTCAGGCATTAGATCCTCATAAGGAGGGGCCAACCTAGATCCCTCGCATGTGCACTTTACAGTAGGGTTTGTGTTCCTGTGAGATTCTAATGCCCTCCCCCACCCCCTCCACCCCTGCTGATCTGACAGGAGGCAGAGCTTATGTGGTGATGAGAGCGATGGGGAGCGACTGTAAATACAGATGAAGCTTAGCTCACTTGCCCACTGCTCACCTCTTGCTGTGTAGCCTGGTTCCTAACAGGCCACAGACTGGTACTGGTCTGCAGCCTGGGGTTGGGGACCACAGGGCCAATGTGTGTGTGTGTGTGTGTTAGTTTTTAACAAAAAAAGTTTACAAAGTAAAAAAATAAAATAAAAATAGAACAAAGCCTATAGGATAAGGATATAAAGAAAGAAAATATTTTTGTACAGCTGTAAATGTGTTTGTGTTTTAAGCTAAGTATTATTACAAGAGGCAAAAAAGTTTTAAAAAAATTAAAGTTTATAACAGTAAACTGAGGTTAATTTATTGTTGAAGAAAGAAAAATATTTTTTATAAATTCAGTGTAGCCAATGTGTACAATGCTTATGAAATCTACAGTAGTGTCAATAATGCCATAGGCCTTTTACTTTCACTCACCACTCACTCACGGAATCACCCACAGCGACTTCCAGTGCTACAAGCTCCATTCATGATAAATATCCTATATAGGTGTGACTTTTTTTATCTTTCATACCATGTTTTTACTGTACCTTTTCTATGTTTAGATACAATTGTGTTACAATTCCCTATAATATTCCATACAGTAACATGCTGTGCAGGTTTGTAGCCTGAGAACAATAGGCTATATTACATAGCTTAGGGGTACAGGAGGCTGTATCATCTAGGTTTGTGTAACTACACTCTATCATGTTTGCTCAAGGCCAAAATTGCTGAAGGACATGTTTCTCAGAACATATTTCCCTCATTAAATGATGTATGACTGCATTATCAATATGTCATTTTAGATATATTAGATTAATTTAGATATATTTAGATTGAATTTGGGAAATATTTCTATTAGATTTTTTATTTAAAAAAATCTATCTTCAGAAATAAATATTTCTTGTCCATAATTTTTAGCAAAGCTTTTTGTTTAATTCCTGTTAATATATTTCAGAGGTCTTCCCTCACCGTCTTTACTACCAAAGGGGGAAAATTTCTAGAGAATATAATCTAATTTGGCACTGCCATATATCAGGGAACCACTACTTTTATATCAACCCAATGCCAATTTTGTGATGGCCCAGACTTTTTGAAAAGAGATAGCTATAATTTACACTTTACTAGGAATAAAAAATATTCCTTTAGAAACTTTTGAATTGTCTGTTATTACTGAATTCAGCATTTTCTACCCTCTTTTTTTTTTTAAGATGGTAAGAAAGACTTTATTCAAGAAGGAACTACCACAGTGGGGTTTTGCTGTAGGGGAGAGAGGGCAGACTCAAGCCCGAATACAACCAGGACCAGCGGAGATTTATAGCCATGGAGCAGGGTTGGGGTCAGTGGGTGGACAAGTACTAAGAGGAAATGTCAGGGCTAGGGTGGTTCTTGATAGACCAACTCAGTAGGATTCTTACAGAAGGCAGGCCAGGGTGATAAGTACCAGGGTAGGGATTGAGGAATTTGATCAGATATCAAGGGTAGGAGACTTTTGCTAAACTGTTTCAGCAAGATTCTTGCTAAAACTGGACTAAGCAGGCCAGGGCCAGAGCCCACAAGAGTCAGAGGAGCCTGACTCAAGTTTGGTCAGGGGAGAGGCTTTGTCAGAATCTGAAGAGCACCCCCTTTTCTGAGTGGGAACCTCTTGCCACACTGTGTCCCTTGCCTCAGGCTTGTCACTGTCTTCAGAAAAATGCTCTTTGCATTCCAACAGCTGGCAGGATCTCTGGTGTTTTGCCGTAATAAAGGAGCTAGAGCCAAAGTTCAGGATGAATTATTATTCCTTGCACAAAGTGGCTGTAGGTTCCAGGTCCACAAAGCTTTCCCAGTATCTTTTAGATATTGTACATGAATTCTTACCCAAAAGGAGCATTTTCTTGGCACGGATGCACAGAGAAAGGAACACTTACACACTGTTGGTGGGACTGCTCATTAGTATAACTCCTATGGAAAAGAATATGGAGATTCCTCAAAGAACTAAAAGTAGACCTACCATTCAACCCAGCAGTCCCAATACTGGGTATCTACCCAAAGGAAAAGAAGTCATTTTTTTTTTTTCATTTTTACACCAATACTCAAATGTTTATAGCAGCACAATTCACAATTGCAAAGATGTGGAATCAACCCAAATGCCCAAAGCAACAAATGCTGGTGAGGATGTGGAGAGA
>NW_012148841.1:10454714-10472098 GCF_000956105.1 Propithecus coquereli | reverse complement strand
TAATCCTAGCACTTTGGGAAGCTGAGGCAGGAAGATTGCTTGAGGTCAGGAGCTCTAGGACAGCCTGAGCAAGAGTGAGACCCCATCCCTGCTAAAAATAATCAGCCTGGCATCATGGCACGGGCCTGTAGTCCCAGCTACTCAGGAAGCTGAGGTAGGAGGATCGCTTGAGCTCAGGAGTGTGAAGTTGCAGTGAGCTATGGAGCTGTGGTGACACCACTGCACTTCTAGCCTGGGCAACAGAGCAAGACCCTAAGGAAAGTGGAGGGAGAGGGAAGAGGAAAAGGAGGAGATGAGACCAGACCAGACGAGGAAGAGGAGACGAGACCGGACGAGGAAGAAGAGACCAGACCAGACAAGACCAGATGAGGAAAGGAGATGAGACGGGACAAGGAAGAGGAGACCAGACCGGAAGAGGACATGAGACAGGATGAGGAAGAGGTGACCAGACTGGAAGAGGAGACGAGACTGGATGAGACCAGATGAGGAAGAGGAGACCAGACTGGATGAGGAAAAGGAGATGAGACCAGAGGAGGAAGAAGAGATGAAACCCAGATGAGGAAGAGGAGACTTGACCAGAAGAGGAGACTAGACCGGATCCTACTGTCCTTGACATGAAATATTCCTGTCCTCCGAGTTCATGTTTTGTATTTCAGGTCCTTCTACTTTCTCATTCAATTCACATTGCAGCTGTATAAAAAATAGATGGTTGAGTGCTTTTAGAAAGGAAATTATCCCACAGAATATTTTAGGAAATAAAATATTCAAGGCCTTTTCACTAGCCAGAAGGAAGGGGAGGGGACAATATATATGATAATCACAAATATGGTAAACCACTGCCATTGTGTCCTAACAGTGAGTAAATAGTTTTCACAAAATATGTTAAAAAATTGTGGCTTACGGTAGCTTAAATAAATGCTGAAGTTGATTATTTCCAAATTTAGTAAAAATAATAAGTGATAATCAAAGTGTATATGTACATATATGTATATGTGTGTGTATATATACACATATGTAAATACATGATGAAATTTCATAAGTCATTAGCAAACTGCTAGTTCTCTTACAGTTTACTTCTGGGAGTATTCTTTACACCAGTAGTTCTAATCTTTGGTGTGAGTATGAATTACCTGTGATAAAATAAGAAATTAAGACACCTGAGTCCTACCCCTAGGGATTCCAATTCTGAAGGTGCTGGGCTCTGGCCTAGGAATTTATGATTCTGATGCAGATATCAATAGACTATACTAGAAAAGAAAAGACACTGCCATGATCTGTTTCATTTCAAGTAGTGATTTATTCTCCACCATTTATTGTTATTTTTCTCCTTGAAAACTCAAAATAAAGAGTAGACTTTTTTTTTTTTTTTCATTTTGCATCTCCACTTTATGTTCAGCATTGTTTTGAGACAATTCAACCAAGGATAATTCTTTATAACAAGAAGTTTATCAAGATGAGTAACCTATGATGAGCTTCTTTCCTTCCTTATATTTATCAGTGTTATATTTTTTCTACTAATCCTAAATCACAAAAAAGGAGAGACTTATTATTTTATTCTGTCCTTCTTTTAATTTGAGTTCTCTTCAGCCATAATTATCCAATGTACAACAACTTTAGCCAATTTGCGTATGTCTTGAGTTGTTTTAGTTTATTGGCTATCAGATATCTGTCAATTTAATATACTATAAACTGCAAAACATTATAAGATCGAAACTGCTTGAAGTAGGAGCCTACTTCTGTGGTGATGCTTGAGGCATGCCTAATGGTGTGTCCTGACAAAATAATAGTAACAATAATAATAAATATCTCTGGAGGATAAAGTTCCACTTTTTAAGCTTTTGCTTATTTGGATTAAGGATTATCCTCATCAGACATCCTCTTCCTCAAATGCACGTCCAGGTGGATTTAAAAAATCTTTAAGGACTCTTGATATGTGACTTTGAAAAAGTTCCTTATGTCTAAGAAATGGCAAATAGAGATTATGTGCAAAATTTTTATGAGGATCAAATAAAATATAGTCTCGTAGGTAAAATTTGCTTTCATAAAAATATAAATGATTATTTTTAGGGTGAACTATTTTGCTACGTAATTTCTTAGGATGCCTGAGAAATTTAGTGAAAAAGGAGAAAAAATCAGGAAAAGGTCATAAGGGAAGATAATGAGGCAAAGGCAGGAGGGAGAATTAAAAAAAACATTGGTGGAAACAAGTTAGCAAAGTAAAAATTTTGCCTAACTCACAATTTTACCTGGGGTTGGCTTTGTATAGAGTTATGTCAATAAGATAAACATGCTGGTCAGAAATTGAATTTGTGTTGATTAAACCAGTGGAATTAGCCATATCAATCCTTCCTGCTCATGATTGTGATAATGGTCAAATGAATGTGTGCCTATAAGGCACCATCAACACTATGACATTAAGTGCATTTTAACTAATAATAGTGAGGGTGGTGAGGATGAGATTTGGACAGCCTGATCCATAGACGCTACATGAAAGTGGCCACTGTTCGTTCATTCAGGCACATGTCATCTCCTGGGAACAACGATTCAGGTTAAATGACAGCTCAAAATTCTGACGCCTGTAATTAGAGTAATGGAATTTAAATCTGATGTTCTAAGGTATTTGTTTACATTCCAGCAGCTAATCCAATGCATAGTAGCTATAGGTGGAAAAAAAAGAACATGCAAATAATAATGTGATGAACCTGAGGCATTTGTTCTTGACTTTCAGACAATACCACAAGACAGTGGAGCTGTTATTCATTCATTCACCCCCAAAGGTGTCTGGATGGTTATCTGGCTTCTTTATTTGGTTTATTTTCAAGCACTTAGAAAATACTGGATATTAGGCAGTATTATGTTCCAGTCCCTCAGTGCTCAGAGAAGAATGTCAGTAATAGTCTAGTAGAATAGGTATTTTCAAATTAAAATTAAGTCCATGTCAGAAAAGAAAGGACACATAAGAAAGGTCAAGACAGAAAGTGGCTGTCTCTTAAGGATAACAATCCTAAAAGGGCAATGAGAGATAAATGGTGAACATAAAAAGACTGCAATGTACCAAATTATTAAAGTGAATTTACTTCTACTAAGGAAAGCATTCAAACAATTAAAATAATGCATTGCATTGAAATAACATTGGTCCTTTTCCCCCTAAATCAGACCATTGTACTTAGGAACTGACACTATTTTAAGAGATTTACTATTTTAATATATTTTTATTAATAATTTTGGAGGCAAACTCTAATGAAAAATTATATATATTTTAATAAAGCATATATTATTGTAGGTGGAGAGGCAAAGAGGTACTTTTTGAAATCTCAATTTTTCCTTTGATAAAAATATTTGTTCATTTTCAAAAATCTGCATTAAAAACTCACAACTCATAGTCCATAAAAGAAATACTTTTTAAAAATGTGTGTATTATTTACCTAAAAGTTTGAAATAGTATCATCAGTGATAACAAATGTGTATTTTCCATGAGTGTGGAATAAAGTATTAAAAGAGAAGTTTCTCTCTCTTTTTAGATGAAATGATTTTCACTGTCATATCTTCATTTGTTGTAAGACTTTAAATGACTAAATGTGTCCTCAGTGAAGATTTTGGTGCCACACGGACAGCTTCTCAATGTTGAAGATATTTGACACTGCAATGTTCAAAATTAAAATATGCCTTTACCTGTATTATGTCAGAGAAGCTCTTTGTTTAGTTTATCTTAATATCATCCTCTTGCCCCCTCCCCACTCCAACACACACAGGGTTTACTCTCTGATAGATTCTTTCATGCATCCCTTTGAGCAGCAATGCGCCCTCCTGGGTGAAAGTGCTGGTCTAAGTCCATTGTGGAGACAGTGTGGCTGGATCAGCTGTGGAACTATGATTCAGTTCATCTAGTGACCTCAAGGATATCTTAGCACGCATTATGCAGAAGCAACATTCCTAAGTTGCTGTGGTGCACAGTGTCTGTAAATCAGAAAGAAGAAATTACAGTCACATAAAGTGGAAAGTTAAACATTGCTAGTAGTCTAGAGTGCATAGTCTTGTAAATTTGGCCCTTTATGTTCACAGCACATTTTTGTTGTTTTAAGGCAAATAGTGTTTCCTTAACTCACTGAAGTTCTGTTGATACTGAGCTGTTTTCATTATTTTAACTCAGCTTTCTACTTAAAAAAGAAGTGTACAAGATGGTTAAAATCATTTTGTAGTAAGACTATTTTTCATTTAAGATCCCTTTCCCTGCCTACTCTAGTTAAAGAAACTAAAAATAAAATAAAACCAAACTTTCATTAGAGGGTTTTTTGGTAAACGTTAATGAATAGATTGTTCATTTTGAATTAACATAACTAATACTTATAAGTGGGTGCTTTAAAAGTTCCTGAATCTAGTTATCGTATGTTCCTACATACATTAGTTAATATACTTCTACAAATATTTTGATACACTTCAACTTACAGTCCTCTTCAGTGATCATAAATATCAGGAAAATAGAGTACAGATTACTTCCCTTTTATGGTACTATTAATGTGCTATTAGGTTTGAACAACAAAACGTTCATAGAAAAAAAATCATAGTCATCTCTTTCAGGTTTGATATGGTCAGGTGTATTTTAATAAAATAATGTCAAGACTGTCAAATTGTTGGTTGAGTCCGTGATTTTGACTATAGAGATTATAAAACTTAAAACCTTGTCACATGAAGCACGGAAGAGGGAAATAAAATCGGAGGAGGAGAGTATTTGTTTAACATGTCTAAATGGGTATAAAAGAGAGATTATTTTATCAGAAGAACAACTCGATTGTGCTTAGGTATCACTTAGAAAATTTACAAAATAAAAATTTCGGAACCTACCCCAGGGTCAGGAACTATTGAATAAAAATAGTTAGGAATGGCCCCTGAGAATCTGTGTCTAAAATAAAATCTCCAGGTAATAATAATTAGACAGCCAAGGTTGGGAGCCCAAGTCTGTATCATTCATGATAGAATCAGGATTAATCAGCATAGTCCATGGACTATAGCTCCCTGGGAACAGAAACAGGAATTAAGTTAATTTCCATCCTTTTTTTGTCCTGTATAATGTCTGTCACATACAGTAGTTACTCGAATATTTGTTAGATGAGCTAATAAAGATACTGGGAGAATGCTTCATTTAAGTGTAATGAAAAGGTACTTTGTCAATTAGAATTGTCATTTCCCATGCCTGCAACTGCTAAAGCAAAGGCCATTTAGCAGGTTTTGCTGATATCAGAAAAGTATAAGGACTGGCGTATAGTAAGGGCTCATCAAATGTGTCACAAATTAATGCATAAGTTAAATTTGAGCTTACTACTCCATGAATTTCTTACTCAAATTAGAGTGACTGTGAAACAGATCAATAGTGGAATTATAATCAGATTAATAAGAATAAATGAGCTTATGATAAATTCATCCTAAAAGACAATATAGATATAACTAAACAACTTGTTGGCATTTCTAAAAAACAGCAGATCTTCACCTTTAGTGGTATACAAATACCTCTAAGATCAGTAAGTTTAAATGCCGAATCTACTCTAATGATTCCTTAGCAACATTCCTAGCCAAAATTAGTCGTTCCTAACACTTTATTATGAACGTACTTTGTATTTACCTTTCTTATATCATTTATAATTTATCTGGGACTGTATCTGTTTTTCTCTTGTAAAGCCTACTTTCCTTGAGGACCAGGACAATATCCTTTTGCCCTCCTCCAACCTCCTCCCTGCTGAGCCTAAGTCCTGTTTGACTGGGTAGTTGTTGACTACTGTGCCTGAGTTGTATTGTTAATTGTACCAGTACATGGAGCGCTTCTAGTAACTTGGCATTTATCTTGACTATCAATCAATGTTAAGGTACTGCTATCATTTATTCAGGCACTAAAATTGTATGCTGATTTAAACACAAAAATCCAATTACATCTGCATATTTTATGTCTGATTCTTTACCTCATTATAGCACACAGATTTTATTACATTTTCTTCTTCTTTAGGCAGCAAGGAGCAGCCAGATACATGTTCAGTTTTCTTTCTTTTTGTTCCTAAGGATTTGCTTGTTAAGAAAAACCTCTCTTTCTCTTTCTATTCTTGTACTTAAGCAGAGATTGCTATCATTTTGCACAAGATGGTTACATGATCTTCAACATGTTTAATGCATTTTATCTGTTCTTTCAGGTAATTGGCGTGGAGCAAGTTACACAATGTGCCTTTTGACAGTGCAATTGATTTATAAGTCCAGGGATTATTGATTTGTGTATTTTTTCAAGAGTAGGGCACACTTCATTTTGCATAGCCCATTTTCACCATTATCAGGGTTTAGTTTCTTGATATTTTAAAGGAAACTTGAGCCATGGTTTTTTTGTTTGTTTGTTTGTTTTTAATTCTGGAACTCCGTTAGTCTCTCTTCTAGTTCCCTTTCTTCACAGGATTAGTGAAAAATATTTGGTGAATCTCTTCAAAGACACATTGTCATTGCCTAGGTTTTAAGGTATTTAGTCTCTGGGATGAATATATGGTTGGGGCAACCTTCAGCCTGAGGGTATTGATTGGGTACAAAATTATTGCATGATTTTTATAGTAGGAAGAATAGTTAGTATAGGTGGTGGCTGCTAGTGCTAGCTGGCTATAGGGCTCAAGCACTTTCTTTTTTTTTTTTTTTCCCCCTTCCCTTAGCTGATTATTCACAGAACGCTCCATGTTTGTGTGGGTTTAGGTTTGGTAGAGACTTGAGTAGAAATTTGGGGATTCCCCAGCTGTTATTTTGTTTCCTGGATTGCCTCACCTTCCAGTGGCTATGGTTTTACAGAAAATCTGCTAGAGCTAAAGCTGGAAACAATGGGAAATTCATCCCCATGTGAATCTCTTCTTCAAGTTTTCAAGTCCCCTCTGGAATATACCTGCTCTGCTGCTGTTGACTCTCTAGCACCCACATGTAGTTTATTGTTATTTTATCCAGAGCTTATCATTTATATCTACTGGGAGATGGGTCTGGTAGGAGTTTATTTGGCCATGTTAGAGGAACTTCCCTAGAATTTGAAATGCTGTTCATTAAATATCAAAACAGAATGGCAGTTTATCAATCCTATAATTTGCACTCTGCAATTACTTTCAAGAGAACTTGTTTAACCTACTTTGTATAAGTAACTTAGTTTTACCTTACCATCATAAATTATTAATGGTAATTAAAATTAGATAAATAGTAATTCAGTTAACAAGGGCAAAATTCAAGGAGATGACTAAGGGGAGGCTCCTCAAATCTGAAACAATCTGGAGTAATCTACAGGAAGATCAGACAATTGAGGACTGAGGATCAGAATTCATGGAGTCATGAAATCTTGGCATTGTATAGGGTCTTAGAACTCATTAAGGTTTATGCCTAAAACTAGAATTCCTTCCGTGGCCTCTCCCAACAAGAAAAAGTGTGCTGAGCAAAATGTTACGTGGGGGCAGTAAAAGTAAACGGAAACAATTGGCTAAAACTGGGGAACTATCACGTAAGTTTCCTCACACTAAGATCCTCTGCAATGTTTTCTATTTCATTTTTAAATTTCAAATTTCTAGGCTAACTTGTCATAGTACCATTTACATTTTTTACTACGTAATGTTTATACTTATAGAATCAAATAATCAGGACATTTTTTGATGAATAATGTCTTATTATATATCAGAAACTAACATTATCTCTTTTTTTTGGGGAAGAATAAGGTAAAAGGGAGTGAATTACATCAGTTCTTTAATGATAAAATAAGAAAAGGAATTTTGGGTCACTTTAGTTTGTTTTGTAATACGTGTAAAGTCAACCCCAAAGAATTTCTAAGACATAAAGATAATTTTTAAATGTATTGAAATAATGTGAAAAGCAAATCTAAATAATAAGGAATTATACAATTTCTGACTGTATACCAAAATTATAGTGTTAAGAAAGCATTATAATCTTTTTTTGGATTCTAAATACCAACATAAAAGAACATTTGAGATGAACTTTAAAACTTTCAAACCTCTACCCAAAACTCATTAATTCTCATCTGGAAGGATTATAAACATTGGATTAGCACAATAATCATTAAAACACTAAATGCAAATAAACATGTGAAAAAAATGTTTCAAATACCCTTACTATTTATGCAGCACATTGCTCCCGAGAACAAATGTGCATAGTAAATTACTCCAATAGGGAAGAGTACAATATATTGAGGACAAGAACTGAATCTAATCAGATTCATAACATTATAAGTTTCTAAAGAGAAACTTAATGTTGTATCTATACATTCCCTAAGGATCAGTGAGGCACTGGTGTTTTTTTTTTTTTTATTTCAGCATATTATGGGGGTACAGATGTTTATGTTACATATGTTACCCATGCCCCCCCCCAAAGGCACTGGTGTTTTTTAACAGCAAGAAATTTAAAAAATCAACTGCCTGTTTAGTGCACAATCTTCAACAAAACACCACTGTGCACCCACCCCTATCACCACTAACATCAAACCCTGTGAAGAAAGAAAGTGAATCATAATGCAGTTAATCTAAAAATAAAGCTACTTTATTTCTCTACAATAATGGGATGAATGTGGAAGATCCACTATTTTAAAAATACCAATTAGGGAATCATGGCTTTGTTTGTTTTCTTCTTTTTAATGTTGATGCCATTCTTGTATATTTAGTTTCATCACATAATCTAGTCCACAGAGTGAACTCAATGGAGGAGGGTTTAGTGAATGGATTCATAATAGCTAAGTCTCCTTGAGCACTATCCTCCGTGAGAGTGGATGTATAAACCTTTTCCTTTATTACTTTCTAGAGCCAGTATTTTCTTACTTCAAGTGAGCTGGTTTTTATTCCTTTTTTGCCCATAAGAGCTCATGCCTTATCCTCTCTCACCTTTTGCTTCAACCTCTCCCTCTCTTCTCTTTCCTCTTAGCATGCAAGCATGCCCTAGCACTGCTTATCTATAAACAACAACAAGATCAAATCATTTTCCAAGTCTTTTCTCCCCTGTGCTGGCATACTCCTTTCTGTCCTTTCAAAGAGAGCCAAACTACTTAAAAGAACCATGTACAACTTAGGTCTCTTCTTCAACCTCCTTCAATCCCCAGCACATTACAATTGGTGTTTTGCCCACATCACATTTTATCTAAGTGACTCACGCCAACGTTAGCAATAGTGCCCACATTGTTCAATCTTACTTCCTGCTGAGAACTTTTGTCCTCCCTAGGCTTCAGGTACATTTTTTCTTGTTTATATTTTTCCCCCTCCTTCCTCCTTTGGCTATGTATCCTCAGGCTTTTCTGTAGACTCTTCTTTCAATACCTGTGGCTTACAAGCTACTGTTTTCTGAGATTCTGTCCCTGGACCTTCCCTGTCACTCTGCGTCTTTACATTGTCTTTACTCAGATACATGGGCTAGCAGAGCCTCCGGTGCCTGGGAGATTTCTAGTAACAGTGGCAGAGGGAAGAGAACATGGACAATTTTGTATTATCTCTTAAAAGTTACTGCCCCAAAGAGGCATAAATCCCTTTCTCTTAATTTTGTTGGCCAAAGAAAATAATGTGATCAAGCCTAACTTCAAATAGGGTGGGTCAGTATAATCCTATAATGTGCACAAAAAGAAGAAACCAGAATATCTGAGAATAGTTTCGATGATCATTATAGTCTCTGAGTTATTTTTTCCAACAAATGATGGTTTCCATTAGCACATAAATGCTAATGACTTGCAAATCTCTATCTTGGGTTCATACCTCTTAATCTATATATACAACACCCCACTAGACATCTCTCCTTGGATATTGAGACCTTGAATTCAATCCACCCCAACTGAATTTATAACTAAAGCTTCTTTTCATCGTGGTTGCCCTCCAAGAACAAAAGTCAAACACGTGGGGGTTATTTCTGTTTTATTCCTCCTTCTTATCCCTTATATCAATGGTAACCTACAGTGACTCAATTAATAATCCTAATACTATTAGAATATACCCTCTCCTCTCTGTTCACATTATTGTTTCCTAATATAATCTCTCCATATTTATTGCTTGGATTGCTGCGACAGCCTCTTTTTGTGATCTTCTTGCTACTGTTCAGACTTTCCCTAACTATCCTTATCACTGCTGGCAAAATTATCTGTCTACATCACAAACTTAATAACTTATTTTAAAATGCTTTTTGCTCCTCATTAACTCTAGGAAAATGTCTAAACTTGTACTCCATTAGACTTTTTGTGATATGATCTCTGATTATCTGGACAGCTTCATCTTTATCCACTTCCCTCAGCTCATCATATGACTTGATTTAAAGTTAATGGCAAGCTTACCAAGAGATAAAGAAAAAGTGAAAGTAAAAGACATCTTCCTACAGAGAAAAAAGAAAGATGGAAAGAAAGCAAACTCAAGTTTAATGTCGAAACTGGGAAAACCTATGGTAGGAAGTTCTAACTCTCTCTTTTTGATCAGACATTGTATTCACTTGGAAAGATTGTTGAGCTCTGAATAGGAGACAGGCAGAAGTAGTTTTACCTTTAGAGGAAGACAAACAGCTTGTGGAGGTAGTATGACCTTGAATTCTGACTAGGAAGGTATGCCCAACCCTGACATTTAGATTATTTATCCTTTGATGAAAATTTGCATCTATAAGTAACACCAGAATTATTACGTGGACAGTAATAACCCTTTTCATAAGCAGTGACCAACTGAGCAGGGTCATATAGTACATAGGGCTTGCCCTTTCAGGGCTATGGGAGAGCTCACATTCTTTATGAATATGGTGCAGGATTAGGAGAGGCATGACTGGCAGGTATAATGATTGGCATTTTATGAGTTTTTTAAAATATTTAATGCTACAGATTCAAGACAGAAGAAATAAAAGACAGAAAATCAGAGAGAGTTGGCTCCTTTGAGATAAGAAATAGAAGAAGAAAAAATAAGACAGAGCTACCTTTTCACATCTACACAGTCCTCGCTACTGAATCTAGATGAGGACAAAGCTTACAGAAATTGTGCAGGAGGTGAGGTTTTTGTAGTAGTAACCATTTTTTTTTCTTTATTTCCTTGTCCCTTTACCCAAACCCATCTCTTTGTCTTATAATTTAAGAAGAAAAAAGCATAATTCCTGTCATAGGCTGCAGTCTTTTGGAATGTGCCTTTTGTTTCCCATTAAGGGCAAATCAAATGCAGAGAGGAAAGTTTCCTAAGTTACATGTACAACATAAGTGAATAAAAAGTGGATATTTTCCTTCAAGTGGCTAACATTTATAAGCAGAAAGATGAATTAGCAGAATGACAGGTGTTGGGAAATGACAAAAGGAAACAGATTACTGATGGGAATAAAATTACTTAGTCCTCAGTTACATTCCAGGCATAAATAAAGTAAAACAATTAATCTTTTATTTCTGCCACCTGTAAATCTGCCACACATTGCATGCTCAATAGCATTAACGAGTTGCAATGGAAAGACAGGCTGGTCTAATTTATCCTCTACTCTTAAACTTCAAAGCCACCACACTTGACAGCTGGAATCATCTTCTATAGTGTCTGTATGCCAGCCCATGAGGTAAGATGGCTGGTATCCTGAAAAAAACACTCACAATTACATTGAATGGGGGTAGGACACTTTAACATTCACCAGAAAGAAAGAGGGAGAGTATATGGTCTCACCTTAAGTATTAAGCACTGAGATGTGGCTAATTTCTTGATTGTAAGGCACAAGGTAAGGATGGGAGACTAGGAAAATATGAGCTGGAAAAAATTGTCCTCTGTTGTTTCTGTTTGTTAAGAGATCAGTAAGTGTAATGATTTTTTTATCACCATTTTGACCTTTAAAAAAAATAAATAAATGTAAACAAACAGAGCTATTATTTGTGACAGATACCACTAAATTTCCAAGTTTTTCTGCATCTTTTAACCATAATTATGCTTTTATAGAGTATGTCTTCACATGACAGGCTGAAAAATCTGAGTAGGTACTGCAACATGAAAGAAATCCTAGGACAAACATTGGTGCAAAAGTAATTGCAGTTTTGGACCATGGATTTTAAATCATTGTTACTAGGCTCAAACATATCTTTATTAATAAAAATAGGAACCATTACAAGCAACACATTTTTGCCAACGAGAAATAAGTTTGTTTATTCTTGTAGCGTAAAAATCCATGCTTCAGTATCCCATGAACTCTTAGAAAGCATTTTCTGCATCCTGCCGGTTGTGGAAGTGTTCGCCCTGCAAAAAGTTGTCGAGATGCTTGAAGAAGTGGTAGTCTGTTGGCGAGAGGTCAGGTGAATATGGCCAATGAGGCAAAACTTTGTAGCCCAATTTGTTCAACTTTTGAAGTGTTGGTTGTGTGACGAGCCGTCGGGCGTTGTCATGGAGAAGAATTGAGCCCTTTCTGCTGACCAATGC
The DNA here is from genome assembly GCF_000956105.1 of Propithecus coquereli. Taxonomy (NCBI): domain Eukaryota; kingdom Metazoa; phylum Chordata; class Mammalia; order Primates; family Indriidae; genus Propithecus; species Propithecus coquereli. The sequence continues at coordinate 10,459,712 of NW_012148841.1, read as the reverse complement.
TGGCCGCAGGCATTGCAGTTTTCAGTGCATCTCATTGATTTGCTGAGCATACTTCTCAGACGTCCTGGTTTCACCGGGATTGAGAAAGCTGTAGTGGATCAGACTGGCAGCAAACAACCAAACAGTGACCATGACATTTTTCTGCTGCAAGTTTGGCTTTGGGAAATGCTTTGGAGCTTCTTCTCAGTCCAGCCACTGAGCTGATCTTTGCTGGTTGTCATAAAAAAAACCATTTTTCGTTGCACATCACAATCCAATCGAGAAACTGTTTTTTGTTGCGTACAAGAAGAGGACACTTCCAAATGATTTTTTTGATTCTTGGTCAGCTCATGAGGCACCCACTTATCCAACTTATTCACCTTTCCAATTTGCTTCAAATGCCAAACGACTGTAGAATGGTCGACCCTGAGTTCTTCAGCAACTTCTTGTGTAGTGGTAAGAGGATCAGCTGCGATGATTGCTCTCAGTTGGTCATTGCCAACTTCGATGGCTGGCCAGTGTACTCCTCATCTTCAAAGCTCTCGCTCCTTTGCAAAACTTCTTGAACCACCACTGCGCTGCACATCTTTAGCAGTTCCTGGGCCAAATGCATCGTTGATGTTGCGAGTTGTCTCCACTGCTTTACTACCCATTTTAAACTCGAATAAAAAAAATTGCTCATATTTATTTGCTTTACGTTTAACATCATTTCCATAGTCTAAAATAAATATAAAATAAACAGCAAGTAATTAGTCATTAACAAAAAAGACATAAAGCAAGAAATGTACATTTAAATGATGTATAACATAACCACATTTATTTAAGAATGTATTCCAATAGCAAATGGTAAATTTCAACAATGCCAAAACTGCAATTACTTTTGCACCAGCCTAAATAATTGCATCATAATAAATTAATTAGCCTGAGTTAATTTGATTGCAAACATGTGCCTCAACTCCTACCCAACAGCAATGATGTATCTAAGGATATTTAGCCTGTTTTTAAGATAAGCCTTTGATATTTTCTTTTTTGCTGATACCTGACACAAATCTGCCTCCTTCTGTGTCGTTTTCTCTGTTACACACCTGACTCTACTAAGTAATTGGGTATATGTCTGACTATTGCTAGATTTCCTAACTCTGAAGTTATAAGGAAATGCATAAGTAAAAAAACCTCATGAAAATTCTGGTAAATATCAGGTTTCCTCTCATTTTATTAGAAAAATTATTTTTTTCTAATACATCATTATTTCCTTTTTAACATCTCTAGCTCAAATTCAAAAAGACTCTTCTTGTTTATTTAGTTGGCATTTTCTTCCTCTAGGTTGCCACTTAGCACATTTATATCTCTCTCGATCATCCCTCTTTTGAGTGATTTAGCAGTTAATCATAAGTCTTGTCATGACTATTGCAAGAAATTGGATTTTGTTTGATTTTTAATGAATCCTTGCATTGTGATGTTTCATTTCCATTTTTGGCCTGTGGTGATAACTTGTTTGCAAAGCATAATGAGAGAAAGGGGTGGGGGAGAAAGAGAGAGATGAAACCTCTGGGGTCATTCTGGTTTATTCTAATTTTTAAATATATTCTCAACAGTTGTATCCCGCACATCCCTATAAAATTGCTGAAAGCTGAATGCTGCCTAGATACAAGAAAATATGAATTGATTCTGGCCTCTTAGAAATTCCAAGCCCTGTGGAGCTCCCAGTAGTGTTTTCATCTCTTTAAAAATGTTTCTACTTTGATTACTTTTTTCTTTAGAATCAAGCTTTGTAGTTAATTGCTGATAACATCCCTTTTTACTTAGTTTTATATTGAGCAATCAAGTCTGCTTTCTTCTCTATCTAGCTTCCAAAAATCATGGCTATTTTGAGGATTTTTTTCCCCCCTGAGGTTAGCTAGTTTCCTAGCATTAACTATCCATCCAAAGACAAAATGCAATCTGATTTTTTTAACTCTTTCAAAAATACGTTCTCAGAGTTTTATAATTATGATTCTGGAGAATGACTTACCTTGTTTAAATCACCCAAGACATTTTCCCTAGGCATTGACGCATTTTAAGATGCTCACTAAGATAGTCTGGGCATCGAAGCAATGGGTAGTTGTAGCCTCTGCTTGACCCCAAATATTTCTGTCCAACTTTGTATCATTATAAAACTTCCCTACCTGGGCCTAAAATCTTGTTTTATAAAACGAAAACAAAAATTGAGTATTGATTCCAGAAGCTACATAAAATATACAGACTTGGGATGAGAGTCATAGCTATCTTCTGGTGTAGCCCAGCAATAAGCTTGTTAGTTTTACCTTGGGACTCTCAGGCAGTAAAAAATGGATTGGTAAGTGCTGGAGAGGGCATGTGGGGTTTGGTTATGGGGGCAGTGGCCCAGGTTGTCAATGAGCGAAGTAGCCTAAGTGTTGGCAGAGCTAGGTGGATTTCAATAAAAGCAGCTGACACTTTTTTTTTTTAGTAGTCCAATTACTATGATTAATGACAATCATAATATAATTATTTTTGCATTGTTTAACATTGATATTTTTGACATCAGAAACCATCACTACATTCAAGGTAAAGAACATATTTATCCATTCAGCATTAATAATTGTTTTTTAATCTGAAAACATGTATATTTCCCTTTCATTTTTTGAAACATTCCATTTTTTGAAATAATTGTAAATTCTGCACTTTTAATCAATAATACAGAGAAATCCCTTATACTTTTTACTCAGTTTCCCTCAATGGTATTGTCTTTCAGAAATAATTAATTTTTTAAATTGACAAAAAATGTATATATTTATCATGTGCAACGTGATCTTTTCAAATATGTATACATTATGGACTGGCTAAATTGAGAAAAGTGGCTAAATCTTAAAAAGCATGCAGAACTGGCTGGCCAAGAATCAACATCACACTATATTTAAAATTCTCTTTCCCACTGTTACTGAGCAATCTGTGGGCTTGCTGCCCAATGTGCATAGAAGCCAATACCATGGCACCAGCCCTTGAGAAAAGAAAACTTTTATTGTAAGTCAACTGGTAAGGAGACAAGAAGGAACACTCAAATCTGTCTCTTTGAGCTGGAGGCTGGGTCAGGTTTTATAAGCCTAGGGTAATAAGGCATAATCTCATTGGATGTTGCATGGGATGATGCCAGGAGGCATGCTCTGACTGGACCATGCCATGGAGTGATGCCAGGGCTCAATCTAATTGGACCCTGGATCCCGCCACTGTGTGTCTGCTTCTTAATTCAGGCCCCACTCCTGGGTCCAAGCACTTAGGTTCCACCTGTGATTTCACGTTTGGTTCATCTGGCATGCTCAGGTTATATTACTTTCAACCTGGGAGTTCATGGCATCTGATAAACAACTCACAACTTTGTTTCATAAAAGTTGAACCAGATTGGTCTGGTACAGTTGCCCTATCTCTGTATCGTGTCTTTAATCTTGAACCTACTTCTTCTAGCCTTCCTTCCTGGTGTCTCCCCAAAATGGCTAATTAAAAAAAACTCAAACCACAAAGAGAACATTTGATTCCATTAAAGAATTAAACAGGGAAAAAAATCCCATATTTCTCTCAAATAACTATGAAAATACTCATTCAAAGAATTTCTAGTTCTTTAAAGTAAAAGCAGTAGGCCCTCAGAGAGATGGGAATACTATAACAAACATTGAATAAAGCAAATACCAACACATCCATTGCCTCAGAGATCTTTTGCACTCTTCAGGTGGGTTAAGCAATCTTGAAAGAAATTGCTATTTTTAGTTTTGTCATGCTGTGTTTACTTTTTAAAACATATTATTAAGAGTAATATACATGTTACTTATTATTTTCACAGTTGGTACTAGGTGATAGGTATTTGGATTAAGAAGGGAACCCCAAGTGTAGACAAACTTGTCAAGTTGGCTGTTGGTCTTTTGGCCTCTGCTTCCCTTAATTTTTAAACAATTTAGCCATTGTGTGGGATTCATTTGCTGGCCCTTGATGGATGCCAGTGTATTTGAATCACATTTATTCAAAAATTGAAATAAAGTATGACTTACTTAATGTTTCTATTCCTAAAATGTCTGTGTTGTTAAAGGTGTCCAAATCCATGAGCTAAATTAATAACATTTAAATAGTAGACTTTTAAGGACCAGTGAAAAGTTGGCAGATGGATTTCTCTGGAAACCACCCAATGTGAGTATGTATGACAAAATTTGTTAGGCAGACAATTGTTGAGGTGTTTGGAAAGGTCAGATGAGATTGGTGATGCAAATTATTTTTTTCTTTTTAGGTGGCAGGGTATATTAACTGAGTATCTTTGCTTGATGATTGAATATCTATCCTTGATGATTGAATAGTGAAATTTCTAGATTTGTTCTCTTGAAAAGGGGCTGGCCCTAGAATGCCCTTAAGACAAATATTTTGACCCCAAAGATGTTTTATAAAGGAATATATCACCACTTTTACTAAGGAATGATAATCCATTCAATAATCTAATGCAACATTCCAGTTCTCCATTTATTGCCTTGAAATCATTTAAAAATGGTATAGTCAATATGCATATCCCCTTTGGTTTTAGAGCATGTGCTCCTAAAAGTTTCAGCATAGAAAACCAATTTAGTTGGGTTAAAACAAAATCCATAGAGACAATCACACCGACTATTATTTTTAATAGACTTAGTTTTAGAGCAGTTTTAGGTTCAAAGCAAAATTAAGAAGAAGGTACAGAGATTTGCCATAGATCCCCTCCCCCAAACAGGTATAGCCTCCTCCACTATCAACATCTCCCAGGAGAGCGGTACATTTGTTACAATTGATGAACCTACATTGACACATCATTATCACCCAGAGTCCATAGTTCACATTAGGGCTCACTTGTGGTGTTGTACATTCTATGTCATTGGACAAATGTATAATGGCATGTATCCACCATTATAGTATCATAAATATTTCACTGCACTAAAATCATCTGTGCTCCACCTATTCACCCTTGGCAACCACTAACCCCTGGCAACCACTGATCTTTTTTCTGTCTCTATA
>NW_012148841.1:10451650-10454599 GCF_000956105.1 Propithecus coquereli | reverse complement strand
ATAAAAATTAAGTATCTTATAATTAGAGGCTTAAAGTTTAGAAACTATCTCATCGTTAAGGTTACTCATGCCTCAAGAAAATTCATTGTTACTGTTCTTTGAAGAAGTTTCTAAATTTAGAATAAATGTTTCACTAACAAATCTTGCAAAACTTTAGTATGATCATTTAAATATAGGAGGACAACATAGGTGAAAGACCCATATTATATGAAAATATTCTTGATATGCTTTCAACATATTATACATTTTCTATTTTCTTGGACATTTTGGAGTTTTTCAGCAAACTTGTGGTACTGGATCCATACACTTTAGACACTTCTCCTTTACCAGCTGTTAGACTTCGTCAGTAAAAGCTGCTGGAGGCACATTGCTAGGCACTAGCCCGAGAAAGGCACTCCCCTCTGGGTTCAGAACTTCTTTCCTTATTATTTAGTGTAGGGGCCCAGTGGCCTGCACAAACCAACTCTATCCACAAACTCAGTTCTGGAGGCCATGCTTGGTAGTTCCAGTCACGTTCTTAGGCAGCTGTCTCCATCTTCATCTGGCACCCTCTGTAGTTTCTTCACCACTAGCACACTGAGTATTCCCGCAGTAGCCTTACGCTCTTTGAAGAAACCTGAATTCATCCTTGGGAAAGACCTTCTTCTAAGTCCTCTGTTCTTTGTTCTTTCATTGCCCACTCTTACTCTACTTAGTGGTAATGGCTGCTTTTTTTTTTTTTTCACTTGCTAATTCTTGACCTCTCAGCGTCCACTTGAAATTATTTAATTTAATGGTTAACCACTTCCTACAGCTAACAAGTTTTATACTAAATTTTCCTGTTCAACTTAATGATATGTTTTTTTTGTCTCCTGGCTACACCCTGACTAATATAGTGATTCTATTTTTGATATAGGTTAATACCATGTGATAGAAAAAGTAAAACTGCCCTCATTCTACATTAAAGAAATTATATGATCATTAATTATCTTAACAAATAGGAAATACACTGCAAGCCATTGAAAACAGCTCAGAGAGGAGCCATTTTATGACAGACCAATGATATTACTAATATATATATATAAAAAAAATTACCATAATATATTTTATTACTATTGTTCAGGGAATAATATGATTTTTAAGAAGTGACTTCCTATGAGAAGATAATATTGCCTATTCTCAACTATAAATTATGTAATAGTTACTCAATAAAGTGGTTACAAATTATTATAATATACAGTAGGGTAAAATGAAAAGAATATGCATGTGGGAGACTTAGTTTTATCATCTGATAGTAAGAATCATAATGCTTAGCTCCAAGCTATTTCTAAGTAATTATGACAGTGTCTATTAATGCATCTAGTGCAACCTAGAATATAGTAGGCGATAAAAGGACTGAATGATATGCGGAGAGAAGATACTTAAATATCCCAAGTCACCTTATTAGTGAGTGGCAGAACCAAGACTGCAGTCAGTGTACACCTAAATTCAAAGTCCATACTCTTGTTAACCCAGTAAGTAGGATTTGGAAACAGAGAGTAGATTACAAAGAGGCACCTGGGAAACAGATAATACAATATGTTGATGAAAAAATTCTCTCCTCACCAAATCTGAGTTATTCTGATGTGTTTTTATATATGTCTTGGGTAATTGTAAACTATAATGTGTTGCTGTGCAGTGATTTAAAAACACCTGGTACACCATTCCTTTGCCATCAATCACAACTCCCTTTCCCTTCCCAGTCCAGAAGCAGCAAGAACTCTTCCCAACACATGGCTGGCAATCAGTGCCTTCAGATCAACATTGACTTCCAGGATGAAACACATTTGCCATCCCTGCTAGACAGTGACAAGATCTGTAGAACTTTCTATGTAATCAGAAAGGCTAGGAGCTAGGGAGGTGAGTAAAGCAGACAAGGAAAAAGAAGCATTAGATCACCTTTCTACCAGGGGTTCTACTAGACAAAAAGAAGGGATTGGGCAGAATATATGAGGCAAAGGGAGGCAACACAGCCAACGTTTGAACTGAGTGATGACTTATTGAACTAGCTAAAGTTAGAAAAGCAAGTGCTATAAGCTATGCCAGATGTCAGTGCTAGTACTGGGAAGCTTGGTAATTAATAGAAAGGCAAATAAGAATAAAATAGAAGAGCAGATTTGACTCCAGAACAGAGTAATAGAAAGAACTTGAAACCCTATTATAACACACACACAAAAATGAAAATTAATATACATAAACACTTTCTCAAATGCAGAAGTGAAGCCATAAGATGTATCTCACGGAGCTAGTAATGAAAAGAGAACAAAGCGATAGGTAAGTGTGCTCATAGGCTTATATTGTGGCTACCTTGAATGAAGTTAGATGGCTATGTGTTGTTGTTTGGAGACACCTAAGCCTCTCAGATGAGATTCACACAGACGGGAGTCAAGATTTTTTTTGCATATAAGTAGTGAAGATTTCAAATAGAGGCATGAGACTGGGAATCTTGAAGGGAGACATAATCACTAATAGGTGGCACTGGGGAAAAACTTGTGCCCATTGCCACAGGGAGATGGCAGAGCGTGGAACATTCAGCATACGCTGTATAAATGTCACGCCATATCCCTGTGTAATTCGTGTCCCTTGTTTATGCATTTGTAACTTTTTATCACCCTTACCCAAAGTTACCAAAAATACCCTTCATCTATTTGAAAATACAACAATATTGTATAATAAGTAATTAATAGTTTTAAAAAATCAGAATACATAATAGTAATTACAAATAATTTAGTACTGAACAATAATGAAAATGTGTGAAAGCCTATGAGTAAAGTAGCACTTAGAAGGAAAAGCATAGCCATTAAGGTTTATATTATAAAAGAAGAAAATTTGAAAATTGTTAAGTATCAAATCAAGAAGTTAGAAAAAAGAATATAGCAAAACAATTATATCATAATGTTGAAATTTGTAGCTGTCTCTTTTAGAATATGT
>NW_012148841.1:10447373-10449825 GCF_000956105.1 Propithecus coquereli | reverse complement strand
TAAACACTTGTCTAGAGCATAAAAAGTACCATCGTCACATTTTCTCAGCATGTGGAGAGAAAAGAATGGGACTGACGGAAACAGCTTAAAAGTTTGCAACCTTTTGTGGTGTTTTACTTCATCAAAAATTATAAAGCAACTATGGCAAAATAAAATTTGATAAATTTATAGATGTATCCAGATATTTAATTTTTTTTGCTTGAAATATATTCAAAATTTTGATAATACCCTTTTTTAACATTTAAAGAAGAGCAGTCATGGACTAGGATGGATTTCATTCTTAGAGACTCTGGCTAAAAGTCAGGAATCAGCCACAATGACCCAGACAGGCAATATTTCAGAAGCGATTAGAAAATATATTTTAGAGAGAAATTAGAGAATTCTCCAGCATCTCCTTAGATCTTTTCCCTGAACTATGATTAATAACTTTAAATACATGAATGGTTTCTAGGTGTTATCTATGATTAAAGGAGAAAAGTTTCTGTGAAAGGAGAAACCAGAGCTATTTGTAGCAATGCAAGAAAAGGGCAGAGAGAAGAGGACAATTATTAAAAATTAACTGAGTACCACTCAGGGCAATAGGCACTCTGTTCTGGTTATTGCTTTTTACCTGGCTAGTCCAGGGAATTTTTTTTTTCTGTTGAAGATCTGATGGTAGCAACAAGAATGGTCACAAATGCTGGGATTCAGGACAGATAGTAGAAAAAAAATCCCTGAGGTACAATTTCTTATAAATATTGAAGCTCAGCAAATTCAGCTTCTTTGAATTATACATTAAGAAAAGGAAAAATAAATGAGGAAATGAAAGGGAGCAAGGAATAAGGAAACAACGAAGTTTCCATCTCTGACATAGGAATCAGAATATCTAGAATTTAGTCCTGTTTATTCCGTTAAAGAATTGTTCTTTTGTTGTTTTGTTTTGTTTTGTTTTTTAGGCAAATCTCCCTTTCTGGCTTTCAGTTTCCTCCATTGTAATATAAGGGCATTGAATTAATGTTAACTGCTTTCCTTTTAAGGCCCATTTTCTCTGAAATTCTAAATCTATATTTGAAGATCACCATGCCTTTGAAATGAAATTGCAGAGGATTGGATTATTATCATTCCTAACTAATGTCCCCAAGAAGATAAGTTCCTTGTTGGTTCAAGCCTGATACTTCCTCAGTCAACACAGCAATACTATGCTGTCCTTGACAGTGGGCATGGTACAGGTATCCCACTGACACTGATTAATTCACTGATCTTCCTAATGAGGCAAGATCCCCATGACACTTCTGTTCCCTAACACTGGCAATAAGCCAAAGTAGTCAAGGATGTCTGCTGCTGCTTAGTTCAATAACTGTATGAGAATTCGGTATTCAAATAAAACACTCTCATCGATGTCAGTGGCAACTAAGATATTTCTGATGCACCAATGTTCTTTTGGCACTTGCAGAAATGTGATACACTCAGGAAGGTTCTTCTTGGTGAATATTTTACAAGAATTGGTTCTCTTTATGTAAGTTACTGCCTCAATCTCAGGCCTGACACTTGTTAAGGGAGGCACTCTGAGGACAGGTATTGCTCTTCTCTGTTTCCTAATATATTGAATTGAATTGTACATATGCATTGAATTGTTTGATAATATAGCAAAATTTGCATCTAATGGCTCTCTGGTCAAATTACAGATTTCCAAGTTCCCTAAAATAGGCCACATCAGACTTCTATCTGTGAAGCCTCTGCATAGATCCCTTTTCAAGTCTAGACTATGTAAATGATCTGGCATCCTGGGGTATCAGCTCACTAATAGAATTGTTTAGGGATGGTCCCAGATGTGGTTGGTACCTCAGTTTTGTGTGTAAGTGATTATCTGTGCTTTACTGCAGCTAAACATTTTTTCCACACTAAGCTGCACAATAATGATTGCAAACTGGGGAGCAATAATTTCGGTAGATAAAAGTAAAACTAACAGAGTCCAAAAATGCTGTGTTAACAGTTCGCTGATCATTTAATGGAAACCACATCTATTAAATGTCTTCATACTGTGACAAGGGATCTTTTCTCACTGAAAATAAAGCTAAACTCGTCAGTAAGGGGGAGAAAGCCGCTACAAAATCAAAATAACAAATAGTTTGGAGTTAACTGCTATTCGGTATGGTCATCCAGTATTATAATAGTCAAAATTTATTTAGCACTTCTTACTATTTTATGGGCTATGTTCTAAGTACTTAAAATGGGTTCTCACTGACCACTCACAACAACTCTATAAAGTAAGAAAATATTGTTATCACTATTATGTACGAAGCCCCTCAAAGTGGTCAGGGAGTTTGATCAAGGTCACACAGATGGTAAATGATAGCAAAAGGATAAGAACCTGACAATCTGGGTTGAAAGTCAACAATCTTAGTGTGGTTCCTGGATCTTGGCATTAAGAAAGTAATGTTTGTTTCTCTTGTATAAAAAAAATTTATTTGTA
>NW_012148841.1:10446566-10447323 GCF_000956105.1 Propithecus coquereli | reverse complement strand
CACATCATTTTCGACTTATGATTGTCCACATAGAAAACTCAAGAGAATCTTAAGCACTCAGAACGAATTAGCATTAGCAGCTAATAACAAACCTGATTAAGTTTGTTATTTGGCCCTAAACATCACATATAAAAAAATCAGAAAATATATTTTTAAAATGAGATTTAATAAATTAGCAAAATATATGGAACAAAAATGTAAAGGATTTTTCTGGAGAAAATGTATAAACCTCTAAAGGAAGTAGTAATAAAAAGTCCCAAACAGAAAAATAGTCCTTGTTCACAGACAGAAGTACTCTATAACATGAAAATCAAAAATATCTCCACATTTTCTATAAATTTAATGCATTTCCCATATAATTATAATAATGTTTTTCATAAAAGTTAAATTGTTATGAAATCTCGCATGGAGAAACAAAGTATCTTGAATATTTTGGCAAATTTTGAAGAACAAGAAGATGAGGGAGATGATATCCACATCTGAAGATATTCATTCTGCAAATATTTATTGAAGACATATCATGTACCAGACATTTTGTTAAAGGATTCAAATAAGTCAGTGAAGAAAGTGGATGATGGTCTGTGGCATCATAGAGATTGCATTCTACTTGGGAAGATTGTAAGGTGATGGTTAATTACAGTAGTCTTGTATTTTTCAAAATTAGACATTTGACCAAGGGATAAGAATAGAGTTTAGAGATGATACAATACATATATGAAAAATTGTTAAGTGATGGGGGAATAGTACAAAGTGGTAA
>NW_012148841.1:10426765-10443071 GCF_000956105.1 Propithecus coquereli | reverse complement strand
TAAAAAAAATTTATTTGTAGCCACAAATTATAATAAAAATTTCTTGAAAACAAAATTATGTTATGTATTTGATGATCTGTTTATTTACATGTAATGAAATTCTATTGGGAAAATGCTGGAACAATGAATCCCAGGTAAAAGTCTTTATTTTTTGGCATGTCTTTTACGGTCACATCTTGTTTCACATGACACAGCCCATCAAACCATTTTTAACTCCCTACCTGACTGGCACTGAATCTGCAAGTTCACAAATTAATTAATTGAAAACCAGTGCACAAAAGAATGTATAATGTTTTAAAATATTCTTAACCCAGAAGTTTCCCAGCTGTTGGAAGACTTCCCAACATCGCTCCCGGACTCAAAGCTCTTTCCTACACATGTTCTATTTTCTCTTTTCTATCCTTTTTGGTAGAACACATGCATACTCATATAATCAAAAGATTCTCTATTTTAATGTGGATCTTAGAGCACAAATTTTGCATGGTGTCCTTATTTTATACATAGATTGTGGCAAAAAAAAAAAGGTTGTTATAAAGTTTATAATAGGAATAGCTTTCCTCATTTATAAATGGTAGTAATGTTCTTGAGGCAGGCCACACGAGACTCTCTAACCTCTAATGTCTTCTGAGGTTTCTTACTAATGGTACAATCTATTCACAAAATCATCTTTTGTAGCATCTCATGGAAAATGTAGTCTTTGCAAGCAGAGGATACATCTTCCGTCCTTGGTAAGGCTGGAGGCAGGATTTTCAAACTTCAGCATTCGAATTTCTTCTTGCCACAGAGAAAGAGTTTGTAGGTCCAACTCTTTCTCTTAGATTTGAATGGTTCTCAAAATCACCCAGATTTGCATTTTATAACCGACAGATTTTTTTTTTTTTCCAAAGAATTTCTGTAAATGAAATCCCCTTTCCATATCTATACTCTGAGAAGTTTTAACAGGTCTAAAAAACCCTGAAGTAACATATATGTTTCTGGGAAAATAGTCAATAGCTTAAAACTGACCATTTTTTAATCAGAGTGGATTCAGGACCTTATCACCTGAAGATTTCATGACCAATATGATTTGAGAAATAATTGATATGCTTGTAGTCACTGTAACTGAAGACAACGAGGCATGTAGACTATTTGGTTTAAGCAATTTCATTTTATACAGTGTCTATACAGACAGTATTGTTAGTAAGCAATAAGTGTCCACAGAACACTCCAGACCATTTTCCCAAATTATGTTCTATGGAGCACTTGAACTATTCAAGATATTTTATATATTTCTATATATCCTCTCTCTCTCACATACATACACACACACACACACACACACACACACACACACACAATTCTATAATAAAATCAACAGAGGGAGAATTGCCTACTATGTTACCCCCTCAGAGATTTACAACTAAAGCTCTGAAAAGCCTTGTGCAGTAGAAACTAACTTAACTATTTAATTTAACATTCCCCCAAAGTATTCAATCTATAGAGTAATTTTTGTCAGAAATAATTTGAAAGATTCTTTTTTTAGCTAGAATGACATATGAGGGATTTTAATATATATTTTCATGTATATGTATATTTTATTTTAAAGTTATTAGCATTTCCAAAAATTGTGTTTATTGTTGTCATGGTAGTAAAATTTGAACCAGGCAACGGGAATAGAGTCTCTGCAGTTATTAAATTTGAAAGATGTCTGTGAATATATGCTCAACAGGAAGAAAGTGGCATTTTCCTTTACCTGTATTTAATAGCTGATCAGGCAGCAGTGGGCACTTTTGAAAACGCTGCTCTATGCAACAGCTGTGCAATCTTTCATTATAATTAAATCATTTCTAAAAAGGGTCCTTAGAAAAATCACATAACGCCCACTTGAACATTTCTATAGATCAAATCCATTGTGATGAATGGTGTGCTCATATATTCCCTTGCTCCTTATCTAGCTGTACAGGATAACAAAATTCATCCATCAGCACAAAATTATGTAGGAGAGCAAACTGGGCTGAAAAAAATGAAACTTTTATCATCTTTACATTACTTCTAGATGTTGGAGTTTCCCCCCACCCAAGCATATTTTTACTACTACATTTTTTTTTTTTTTGCATCTATCTATATTCAGAAGGATTTTAGAAAAGCTAAGCAGTCTCATAAAACCTTGTTGCTGGTTTCTCTCCTGGCTTCACATGGCTCAAGAGTCTGCCTTGCAGACTCCATGGGGAAAATGCTTCCCTCACACCCTCCCCAGAATCTGTTCCATTTGAATGGATAATCATTCAGCTGTAGCCAGCAGCTGCTGCCTAATGCAGTGCCTAAACCTAATGCAGCTTCCTAAGAGACCCAAAAAGTCATTTAAGAATCTGTCTGGCTGGAGCATGTGAGGGCTGCTCAGAAGACTGGAGTGTACTGAGGCAGCACGTTGCCTCTTCCTTACTCATGGCAACGCCCCGAAAGCACTGCATTTTGTATTCAGAGAAGCCTGCTTATCTTGGCTTTCAGCATCAGTTCATGGTGCATGGAAGCAGGTCACAGTTTTGCTTTCATTTCCTTCTTATGGGTCAAAGAGTATCTAGCACAATAATATACAGTTGATCTAGCCTTTAGAATAGTCATCATTTTTCTCAAATAAGTTATTGATGAAAATAAAGCTGAGTATAAGCAGAACCATCCTGATTGAAGCAAGCCTTGGATATTGACACCAATCTCTTTACTTTCCTTAATATATCCATGCCTAAGGCATTTCCATGGAATTACAAAAATCTGAAAAGGAAAAAAATGCTTAGAAAGTAAACGTCTAGAAATTTTCATTTACTGAAAACAAAATTCTGTTATATTCTTCTATAAATAGAATTGCATGCTTGGAGAGTATGACGGGATGGACATTTATATGAAATGTTAAATATGTTAATCAAATTATTGTTTTGATTTCATTAACTTTGTGGCATTTCTTTTATGGGACTAGGCTGAATTTCCTAAGGAACCAGAACCCAGAAATCATCTGAATATGGTTTAAATGAATGGCTTTTAGATGATAATTTTTCACACAGTTCTTCCAGTGACACTAAATTTTGCATTATTGCTAGAGCATACCAGTTAATTTTAAGGCCCTGTTCATTTTTTTTTTTTTGAGACAGAGTCTCACTGTGTTGCCTGGGCTAGAGTGCCGTGGCGTCATCCTAGCTCACAGCAACCTCAAACTCCTGAGCTCAAGCGATCCTCCTGCCTCAGCCTCTCGGGTAGCTGGGACTATAGGCATGTGCCACCATTCCCGGCTAATTTTTTCTATGTATTTTTAGTTGTCCAATTAATTTCTTTCTAATTTTAGTAGAGACAGGGTCTTGCTCTTGCTCAGGCTGGTCTCGAACTCCTGAGATCAAACAATCCACTCGCCTTGGCCTCCCAGAGAGCTAGGATTACAGGCGTGAGCCACCACGCCCGGCCGGCCCTGTTCATTTTTGATGTTATGTACTTTCCCTTTGATTGAAATGCCTTCAACTTCTTCACTTGGTAAACAATGACCTTGTCTTTAGACCTAACTTAAGTTCCACCTGGATAAGGGGATCCCTTTATCCACTGGACAGTTTGATGCTCAGTCACTGTGTTCATTATTATTAGCTTTGTAAAAAAAATGATGACGGATATAAAATGAGGTTAAAATCACACACATGACCACTGATACTAACCGAATACTTACCATGTGCGGGTACTACTGTGAACCCTAATTGCAAAAGTCATTAATCTCATAAGATATAATTATTATCCCCAATTTACAGATGTGAAAATCAAGGGAGAGACAAGTTAATAAACCTCACCAGTGAAAGAACTAGTAAGTGCAGAGCCAACATTTGAACCAAGCTTAACCTTGGAACCCATAGTTCTAACCATCATTATATACTGCTATTACCAATTATAATAACTTAGTATGCTCTATAGAAGCTATTAATTTATAGGCCCTCCTGGAGTAAAAGATGAATTCCTAGAGAATAGGAAACACGCATGTCTATTTCCAATGCTTAGCATAATGGTCACCATAGAATTAGTATTTAATAGAAGTACTCAATAACTTAATATCAAATAACGATAAATATAAAAAATAATTAGACCAACTCTTTCTGGATTAATAATAAATTTATTTAACTTTAGAGATACAATGAGAACAGCATTTGCTAAAATGTAACTTCATGAATTCTAAGAAATATGTTGATATTACATAGTCTATGATACCTTGGAATTTGTTTTTGGATACCTTAAGAGATACATGCTTCTAATGTTTTTAAAATTCTTCAAGGGACTTTTGTTTTATAAAAAAAAAAAAAGAAGTTTACTAACCTACATTTGTTTCTCCACTGGTATCTGGTGTCTGAAGAGCTAGTGGGTCTCAAGATCTGCCCTGATATTTGTATAGAGACATAAGTTTATACATTTTTAAACATCAAAGGAATATTTTCTTTGATCTCTTAACTAAAATTTATTATTTAACTGAGGATGTTTGACGCAATTCACCACATAGCTAATACATGACAAAGGTGTAAGGCATTTGAATTATTAAACTCACTGCAAAAGGGCACACAGACATCATTGACTATACTAGTTAGTGTCCTTTATAGCCACTGATAACTTGTGTATTTCTTCTTTTACTATGACTAATTGGCCTTGCATATTTGAGAGTAATCTTCATAAGACTTTCAGACAGCTACATAATGTTATTCACCTGTAGTAATAGATATTGGTTGCCAAAATGGACAGATAACCTAAGTTTTTATAAGAGAAAAAAAGTATAACTGGCTATATAAAAACATACTTGTGTATACCTGTTTTCAAAGTGAAGACATATGAATATGGTGAATATTAAAATTGTCTGCAAATATTTACATCCTCAGTACAGTTTTCTACTCCATTAATGTTAACCTTATCCATATGACTTGCATTGGCTGAAAGAATGTATACCAACTGATAAGATTTTCACTTCCAAGCAAAGACATTACGAGTTTCTGCCAACTCTCCTCTTTTTTTTCCATCAAAAGAAAATCACATTTTAATAGTTGCATCTTCAGACTTCCATAATGAGATGACATTTGGAGCAGACTGAAAGCTAACATCCTAGAGCACAGTCTCAGCTCACAACCACAAATACAGATAAGCCCTCCAAAAGAGGCAAAAATGTTGTTGCTTTAAAGCCACTGAAATTTGGGGAATATTTGTTACATTATCACAATAAAAGCTAAACAGTAAGTGGGACTAGCAAAACAAAACAAAATGACCAAGATCTAGATCTCTAAAGATCATAATGCTGCAAATGCCAGAATTATTAGAAACAGATATATAATAACCATACATTAAAAGTATAAGTACATAAGGGACCACAGGCGCATGCCACCAGGCCCAGCTAAGTTTTTCTATTTTTAGTTGAGATGGGATCTCCCTCTTGCTCAGGCTGGTCTTGAACGCCTGACCTCAAGTGATCCTCCCACCTTGGCCTCCCAGAGTGCTGGGATTACAGGCGTGAGCCACCCAGCCTGGCCCAATTTGTCAATATGAATCAGCAGTCTAGTCATTTAATAAAACATACACTGTGAATGGCATTCATGTAATTAAAAGGGTAAAGAATTGCTTTTAATGGCACCTTAACAAAAAAAAAGTATCTAAACTAGAGCATTGATTAGGTAAATCTCTCTTTATCAGCAATTATTATGATTAGTAAAATGTATTTTCTAAAGACATATGACAAAAAGAAATCACTCATAATGACAACAAATATTCAGAATATGAACCTGACCATAATGTGTGATTTAAATTTTAGGCAGACACAGCCACGGATATAATACAGACAGACTGTAATTGGCCCCAAATATCCAGTGAGAGTGTTAGGTAGAGAGCGAGGGATTAGTCTCTAGTCTCCTAGGGACTATGGTGCAATTGCCCCACCTGGGAAGAAGGACAGAGTCGGAGCAAGACCAAGATGGGGGCCTGGGCTCACCCTTGTCCTTCCCAGGTGGGGCAATTGCACCAAGGTACAGCACCCACTTTCGTCCTTAGAAGACCTGGAATCCCTCACTATCTATCTAACAAGAGCAATAACTTCTAAGTGAAGAAGTTCATAGATAGATTTATTTTTTCTTTTTAGTTTCTCTTCACTTAGTATTTATATAACAAGGAAAACCACATTAAATTTAAAGATGTTATTTTTTACAGTATTACATATAGGTTTACATCAAAAGAGTAACCTTGAAAATATTACTCAATAAATCTTTAATTACTTTTACTAAATATTTTTACATCAAATCACAATTTTAGTACTATATATATCTACTTGAATGTTATAACATTCTACTGTGTTTGTCTCTGATCTTTTATTCAGTAACTGCTTGATATTCATTCAGAATTTATAGTTTTTCACATCACAGATCTGTATACACCGATAAAAAAAATGCAGTTGAAATCTGAATACTTGAATTGCACTCTTACTCGATAGCCCTAATCATAAACACTTTCTATGCTAAGTCTCATTATTGAAGAAAAAATATCTTGCAGCTCATTTTTTCCAATAAATAAGAAAATGTTTCTTAAGAATTTCAAGATGATTAAAGATTGTTCAGTGTTTCCCAGATCATCAGAACATCATATGAAAATCATCGCAGCCATCTGTTCTCAATCACCGGAGACATGAAGAACAGTTAGTAAAGATACATTGAACATCCAGGCTGTAACAAGAAAATACATCTACATAGTTAGAAGACTTTCTGCATTGACCTAAAAGCCATTCTATTTTTATCATTGCAGTAACCCACATACTCCTTTTATCAATCAATTTGGGCTAGGTCCGGCTATGTTAACATACAACCCCCAAATACCAGCACCTTACAATAACAAAGGTTATTTGTCATTCTTATAACATCTCCAAAATGAATCTCTCCAGCCAGGTCTTTACACCAGGACCCAGCAGTGAAGCAGTTCCTATCCTGGACACTGCAGGTATAATGGTAAAGGGACAAGAATGAGTTGGTGAACCAGGAACTGAATCTTGTAGTTTCTGCTCAAACATTGACATTTAGTATCTCTGCCCACCTCTAATTTGCCACATCAAGATAAATGGCCTGAGTTCAAAAGCAGTAGTAGTCGGGGAGGAGATCGAATCTTTCCCCAGGAGGGTGTACCACAGGTCACATTACCAGGCATGGTTTTGAAGAAGTAGGGAACTACGCTCGCCTAGAAAAAAGCAGATGATATTTTGAATGATATTGCAATCTATCATTCATCTGAAAATCTAAACCGTTTCTAGTAGTATTCATTCAAGATTCAAAGAATATATATTGGATCCGCCTGCCGTCTGCATGGCCCGCTTCTGGCTCAGAGCCCTTGCTCGGCGGCTTTGCTTCCAAGTCCACCCTAGTCCCAGCTTGGGGACTCTCGTGCTGGGGCATAGCAGGCTTCGAGCTGAGAGGCTTTGGGTGGCTGCTTTGGCAGGCCCTGAGTGGAGTGTGGAGAGCCCTGCAGTCCCTGGGCCATGGAAGCTAACCTCAGCCCATCTGGCTTGGCGTTTGTGGGTCTCTGGTGCCTGCAAAGCAGCCTGCTGCTTGCTCACCCCAGCTCCATTCTCTGGGCCCTGATTGTCTCCTGCATGCTTGGCCTTGACCCCACCGTCCAGGTTGGATCGGCACAGCCCCACTTTTGGCTCAGAAGCCCTGATCAGAAGTTCTGCTTGCAGGTCCTCTGCAGTCCCAGCTCTGAGGCTCCCATGCTGGAGCCTGAGCTGCACCCCAGTGCCTCTAGAACTCCCGCCAGGCCAGAGACACTACCCCCACGTCTCCAGCACCGCACCTGGACCCCAAGTTTAGCTTTCTGATTTGAGAATCAAATAGGTTCCCAAGACAGATAAAATTGTATGTTTTTAATGTACATTCCAATCAGTATGTATGTCAGTGTACCCCCAAATCCAAAAGTTAGTGTTTTTGTCATTTTTTTCTAAAAAGTAGACATGTATGCATTTATTCACTAGATTATTTATAGACTATATTGCATATGCTGGGAAGACAGTGATGCGACAACATCAATATTGCGAGAATTAGATAATGTTTAAGTAAATGAATAAAGCAACATATATATATTGTGATTAACATTTACTGATCGCTTAATATATCTCCAGTAGCAATTCTTATTTCCTAATTTTATTCCTTTATGTATGGCCCCTCTTTCAAATTCATTATAGTTTTTCTAAATGCATTTGCTCTATATATTCCATTCTTTATGATGTATATACTGTATTACATTATCATAAAAATGGTAAAAGTAAAAGCAGTAAAACATTTTAACGTGTTCACACTTCCTCAAATGGAAAAAAATCATTGCCCTGATTGACAAGACTATTTCATTGAAAAACCTCATGCAGCAGATTTAAGACTAGAAGAATACACAGTACACAAAGTATATATGTTTAAGGCAATTCAGTTTTATATTGTCATGGTTAGTGAATTTGTTTTCCCATTTTTAATAGCATTTTTGTATGGAAAATAGGTAATGGAACAATGTTCCGATGAAATGACCACTTTATCACTTTAATAATTTATTTCCAAAGTAATTTGCTGTCACAATTATTGACCAATGATGTGACAAGCAGATGCTATAATTATTTTCATTAATATTATCAAATGATAGTGTTTAAAAATGAAAGAGAGCCATGATAGTAGAGAGTTTCTGGTTATGAATAGAAAACCTTTTAGAGAGAATGTTTTTTCCATTACAGGTAAAAGGAGTCAAATGGAGAATATTGAGAAGGTTAAAATTCGAACTGGGACAAATGGGATTGAATAGAATAAAAGCAGAAACC
The DNA here is from genome assembly GCF_000956105.1 of Propithecus coquereli. NCBI lineage: Eukaryota > Metazoa > Chordata > Mammalia > Primates > Indriidae > Propithecus > Propithecus coquereli. Next base: position 10,434,259 of record NW_012148841.1, on the reverse strand, counting down.
TCAGACCATATCTTGAATTGACATGCAATCAATCAGCAAATATGAAGTTCAGATGAATAATATCTGAAACCTTATCTTTTATTTCTCCCTTTATTTCTTACTGCCTCTTTCTCAACCTTTCTATCAACATACTTATTGCATCTTTTATATCTCATTTACTTTTTTTTGCTCGCATTGCATCTGAAAAATAAATTATAGCCTCTCCTTTTCTCTGAAGCAAGACATACAAAATCAGTATTCTGTGGGTGAGTTTGCCACCTATCCCTCAATCTATCAGCATAAGAAAATTCCCCGACAGCTCATACTATCTACCAGTAAACCGCAACAAGACTACAAAGACATGAAATATAAATTAATATAATGGAAGAATATTGGTCTGTTAAAATAAATAAATCACATGCATATGTATTAGTACCACATCACCTACAAAAAAAGAAAGAAAGAAAACTTACATGGGAGGAAATTGAGCTAAACAAAATTACCCAACAAGTCATTTGAACATTTGGAATCTTTTAAATTATTGTTTTTACATTATATCTTAAATTCTTTCTTTTTTTTGTGAAGAAAAAATGCAGTTTACCCTATGTGACATACTTCAGTTTTTTCCTGTTAGGAATTTAATTTTATTCATGGAGTTCCTTGTTTTAACCAGAAATAGTTTTAGAGACCTGCATCTCCTATACACTGATGCTGTTGTCACCGTTATTTGGTGCTAAATCAAAGTAGCATTTGATTATCACTTTATTTCCTGACCTCAATTAAAACATCTTTATAAAGACAACAAAGTTTTCCATTTTCATTCCCTAACCCCCTCAATGTGGTTTTCTCCCTCCACTAATACCTTTCACGCTTTTTTCACTCTCTATGCAGTGTCCAGGTTCTCATCACATTTAATACTCCGATATCCACTAGTTAATTAAATGATTCTCTCGAGTCTAACAATTTCCCTCAGAATATGACTGAAGAAAGCATTGGACCCTGAGTCACCTGATACATAAGTAGACTGCAGTAGTAACAGAAATTCTCATATGTCATTTTTTAAATATTATTATTCCTTATTTCTTTATATATTCGTTAATAAGCTTTTTGCAGCAATTTAAGACAGAAAGATTCCAGGTTTTTCTTCTTTTTGGAAGATATAATTTTTTTGCTCTCTCTTTAAATTTTGCTAAATACTTAGTCTAATTCCTCTCCATAGGAAGTATTTTTATTTCTGTGTTCTTTGTTGTTGTTGTTTTGTTTTGTTTTGTTTTACTTTGGAATAAAATCTCATGAATTAGAGGACTAGCATGTCAATATTTTGTCAAGTAATTCTGAAAAATAGAGAATAAATAGTTACTGAGTGTGTATGAGCAACCAGGTTCTTTGCATATATAACTTCACTTAATCCTCACAAAAAATTTCCTGAGCAGTTATTCTCTGCATTTTGTTAATGAAGAAACTGATTAGAAATTCAAAAACCAAAATATGAACCTTGGAGATAATACTACTTTCTCTAAGCTTTTTGAACACAGTAATTTTGTATGTTGTCAATGTGAATAAAGATTATGTCTTTTTTGACCTTGCACTTCTCATGTTGTCTGGAAATGAATTCTGTTTGTAGGAAGAGCTCAGTAAGTGAGAAATTAATTTCTAGTATTTATGTTCCTAGTTTCACATCTATAGTATACTTCCATGGAACTAAAGAAATCATTCATTCATTCAATCAACAATTATTTCTGGAGCATCTACTATGTGGAACTACTTAGGATAATGAAGTAAAAAAGACAGATACTGTCACTGTACATAATGAGCTTCCATTCAATTGGGAATAACATGTTAACACACAAGTTAATTAACTGTAGATAACTATTTCGAATGAAGTAATGTAAAATGATTTTAAAGATATAATGATAACTTAAACTCAGATGATATCACTGGAGGTGGATATAGGTGGACTAGCTTGACAAATACTTAGAAGTAAACTAATTAAACTTGTAACTGATGGAAGATGAAAGGAGAAGTGGAGATTGGAAGATGTTAAAAAAGACTTCTAGGTTAGGTTATGGTACCATAATAATGGAATTTCTTACTCAGTAATGGCGACCGATATCAATGGCTTCTGGTGTTCATGTTAAAATGCCCAGCCATACCTTGGCAACACATCAATTCTGTTGTCGTGTTGTCATGACTGCTTTGGGCTGGGTAATTGCAATAACTGAAACTAAGGGCCATAGTATACCAGTATAGAAAAGCCATTTGTTTTTTCAGGTAAAAAGATCAAGACTAAGTTTCTTTCATGGTCTAAGAACCCTTTGCATTCCATCAGTGGCCTTTCACATTTTCATGCTGCGTTGTTTGGAATACCTGCTATTAAGCTACCTATTTGCTTCCGTGCAACTGTTGAACGCTTTTTCTCTCCTCTTACACAGTAGCCCCAGTGACCATAGTATTATCTCTTCTGAAACCTGTAGGCACCTGCTGTTAGTAAGGCCACCTCCCACTGCTAGTTGCCAAACACTATTAGATAAGTAGCTGGTATGAAAAATATTTATATTATGCTACCCAGAAGATAAATACTACTTAAAGAGGCACCAACAGACTCGTTAAAAACATTTGAAAATTATACCTTTCTTGGATTCAATCTTCCTGAAGAACAAAAATTGGCTAAAGCTTACACTTTATAAAATTTGATTCCTATGGTAACTGTTATCAGGTATAGCACACATGCACACACACACACATACACAGACACACACAGAGAGAAAAATTAAGAACTCTAAATGTATTATTTTATTTCCTCACTCAACCACATTTTTATTTTCAGGAAGAGGGCTACAGCTTTCCTCCAAATTAAAGTATGCAAAATGAAAAAAGCAGAAGTACATACTGACAAAGAGATAATGATTACATTCCCAGTATGCTCTGTGTCACTTTTTGACCTCCTTTTGATGACAACAAATTTGTATAGAAGTAATTGCAATTGGATTGGGATATTTGGGTATTCTTGATAAATTGTTTCTCAATGGCACTACCCACTTATAAGTGAACACACAAATTTACAACTTATACGTTCTTAGAATTGTGTTGTATAAATAGAAATAAACTGAGATCCAAACTGAGCATAAAATAATGATAGACTAAAGTTTTTTGCTTTTAGGGCCCTCAGATATTTCTAAAGAAAAGTATGATATAATAGGATTTTATAAGTTTAATAGTCAAACCTATCTTTTGGAGAAGATTCTACAAAACCACAAAGAACATTTTTTATCAAATAATGAAAAAACATTGAGAAAGTTATACATTTTGTTTGATAAACTAGAATATCTATCTAGCTCATCCTAAATTTTGGCCAAGTCCATTTTAACTTTATTTTAACATGTTTTACCAAATGTTACAATAAAAGCTTAATAAAATTATGACTAAATAAACAGAAATAAAATAGTTGGTACACATTGTGACATGGAGCATGATTATTTCATTTTCTAGATTGTCTGTGGGGTTAAATCATCTTTAACATAAAAAATGTCAACTGCATCAAGCACATGGAGGTGGACTGGCTACAGTAAAGAGGTTTTCCAAGTCAAATTCTACTATTTTTTAATTCATCCTGCTAAGACCTCTAGCCATTCTTTAGGTCATAGAGTAACTCTTCTTTTTGTTTTCACCAGGTTTTGCGTAGTCAACTTTTCAAGAACTATAGCTTTCGTTTAATCCCAGTTCTTGCAGGAAAAATCACTTTCTTCTGCTTCCCAATTAGTACCTGCAGCATCATAGTTCCTCAAAGACAGAGGACCTCCATCGACTCCAAATGTAGGAAAAGATTAGAGGGTTTAGGAGAACAGTCCCAAACATCTTTCTAATCCAGCAGGAAGTATTTTGGTATAATATGACACAGAACTCAACTAGAGAAAAAACATGGATGTTATAAGCTTTAGGTTTTGTCCTATACAGACTAGTTGGCATTGGATCAGATGACATAACCTGGATCTCTGAATTTCCATCTGCAAAAAAGAAGAATTCAGACATATTTTAAGCATATCATAAAGCCTGTGTATCTGAAACCAAATGATGAAATTGGTTCTTTAGTCCTGGTTAAAGTGCTGAATGAACATTGTGCAAATACAAAGAAATTGATAGAGTGGAATAGTGCTGTAGACTAAAAACTCGTCTCAGATGGCATAATGACAGCCGGGGAAGTTTAGATAAGGAAAAATGAAATGTCAGGATTCTTGTCTTTGAGGTTTGCAGTCTGCTGGCATATGCTTCTGTTGAAGCTGTGGGAAACCCTGCTTTAATCCAATTGTTGAAAAGGGCTGGTTTAAAAAATACATAATGTGCTTCTTACTATGATGTAGAAAGGGGTCCTATTTAAAACCGTGAGACAACAAAGAATCGTTAAGTTATATATATTCAGTTTTTGCTAGTTTAGAAAATTAGAGAAGGAAACTATCTACATAGTACTGTAAGCAAAAGACAATTTATAAAAATGTATGCAAGGCTATTTTAATACTGGGGGAGAATAACACTTAAAAATATTTCATAATCCAACCAGTTCTACCTATGCTATGTGAAAATCTCATTGTAATGCCATTTTTATTGAAGCTTTTCAAAGACAGATACGGATGAGTGCTACTACACTGCCACCTGGTGATTAGGCAGGTAGGAGGGATTTGAGTGAAAATGCCTGACAAAGAAAAAGTCTGTTAATGAGTATTTAATAATGCTGAATTTCTCTAACATATCCAAACTCGCTAATAACTTGAACATGCTTTGCATCACATTATGTATTATGGAATAGCATGTTTCTGATAAATTTTAAATTGATTTCTGTCAAAATGTGTGTGTTCTCCATTTTGTATCTACTTGCAGCTAAATCCTTTCTTGATTTATTTTAGTGCGGGAAAAGTAAATGAGCAAACTCTGTGCAGAGGATCGGGAGTTAGTGACCTATCCCTGGAAATGGGAACGGAAAAGAATGACATGACCTAAATTTATTCTATTTCAAATGGTGCATTTGATGTTAGCAATCTTGACTTGCACTGTCAAACTCCTCATTCCATTTAGAGTTACCCATTGATTTTAGAGTACTGCTTTTTCCTTTTAAAAACGATTTTGCCTAGAAGAGAATGGCCTCAGCAATTTAAAGTTGGATGTCAAGGCAACAAATACAAAAAAAAAAAGAAGGGAACAAAAGATGTGAGCATTCTATGAAGTTGTATGTTTGTTTTATGTTATCTTTTTACCCCGGTGTGAGAACTGTAAACAATTCTAACAAGCAAACATAGGTGTTGAGACAACAAAATTGTTAGAAAACTCATTTTATTAACAGATTTATTTATCTAGTCACAGGTATGGAGGTAAATTTAATATTTACATTTATTTCCCTGTCCATTTCTATGCATTTATCTACTAAACTATAAGAGAATTTATCAGGAATGATGGATGGAACAGACCCTGTGGGAATCCATGTGGCAAAGCCATGCTACAGCAACTCAGCTCTTCCTCAACAGAGCTAAAATAACTTCAGGAATTCAAGAACTGAGAAGTGGGGAGAGTTCTTGCCAGTGTTTTTATATACACAGCATATTCTTAGTGCTCATGAGAAATTATGAGAAAGTAGTTAACCACTAATGTGGATTTCCAGATGAGTTAGAGCATCCTCTTTTCAGACCACTATTCAAAATGTCAGATCTTATAAGCTTTTTGTTAGGAGGTAAATTTATAATTTATTAATTTGTCAGGTAAATTAATAACCTTCAAGTATACATGATCAAAAAAATATCTACACTGCTCGTGAAGTTCCACACAGTTATAAATGCAGGCATGTCAAATAGATGCCTTATCCGTATACCATCTGTAGGATATTCATGAGAGGATAGACATATCCTTTTTGTTGTTACAGAGGGTGAGATTTTGCTAGCAAGTCTATGTAGCCAAAAAGGCTATGAAATGGTAGGAGGCAAATAGTGAAAACAGTCCCTTGTTGGGTAGAGGGTGAGGTGTAGAAGTTAGGATGTTTTTAGTGCTCATATCCTGGAAAAATTTTTTCCTATCCACCCGTTTTTATCCACTGATAGTTTAATTCTGCGTGTTTTCCCATTAGTATATTAACTTGACTAGGCTAACAGTTAAAACTGGAGAGCTAATTTATGTGAGCTGAGATTTGTTCCTTGTACTTTAGGAAGAAAGGAAAAGGACACAATAAATATGAAAAAGCCTGAAGGAAGAGTATTGAACAAAACATTTAGAAGGAGAATCTTTTTCTTATAATGGACAATCACATTACTGTGGGCAGTTCTAGTCATTGCTCTTCTGAAGGACAATGAGAGCTGGACAATTTATGCTCTCCTCAAACCGGGGCATGCCTGCTCCCGGTGTTGCTCCCCCAGGCTCACACAATCCTCACTGAGCAGTGGAATTTTGGTTGACCAATTTTAGGAGCACTGAATAAGTGACAAAGAGGTTAGAAAGGAAGTAAAGAGAAGAAATCTCGCTATCTTCTTCTCTGCATTACAAACTGTCAGTGAAGTATGCAGCAGATACGGGCACTAATAAATCTTGGTTTTGACTGAAATTTCTAAAAGAGAAATCTGAAAAAGCAGACTTTTTCAGTCTGGAAATATGAAGGCTGAAAGAATGTGATTCATTTCTATAAAATCACAAAGAGTGACTTGTTCACCAAACTTCAGAATCTCCTGTAAGCATCATGTCCACAGTTAGAGGTGCATTCAGCATACAAAGCACTTTAATATTCTTTATCTTACTTTACTTTCTTTTCCCACCAATTCTGGAAAACAGGTAGTATTCTCACTGTAGATTTGATGAGACAGGACCTTGGGAGATCTCACAACTCAAGTTAAAATCGGCTGGTTTTCAAATTCATTGCAATAGCCTGAGTGGAGACTTTTTAAGACAAATAGAAAAGCCCAACTTTACACACCATAATTTGAACTTATTACACTGAGAAACCAGTTAGATACAAAAGGAATTAATTCAACAAGGTTTCGTAGATAATAAAGCTGTATAGTCTGTAGGGTTATTAGAGTTGTTCAGTTAAAATTCCTATTTTGAGATTTAAAACATGGGGAGCAATGCCCACATTAAAACATATCTCGATAACACTAATAGGACACATAACTTTTAGTCTCTGTATTTCATGTCCCTATAAATGCAACGGTAACTACTAAGTCATGAAAAATTTACAATATATTATTAGCTTTTTAAAAAAGGAATCTGATTGTAATTAATAAAAGTCATAACTATAATATAGAAACTTTTAGAAGATCATTACTCTACAAGCATTTTAAAGAAGTTAAAAAATACTATTGACTCTTCTATAATGAAAACCTTGTACATAATTAATAAAGAATATGATACCAATATTTGATAGGTTCTGTACAGGGGATTTATTTTTTCCCTATTACTATAGAATCCAAATCAAAGAAAACCATTCAAATACATAGTTATATTGATCAAACTTTGTACCATATAAATAACAGTTTGATTTTTAAT
>NW_012148841.1:10419231-10420570 GCF_000956105.1 Propithecus coquereli | reverse complement strand
CACAGAATTTAGAAGACTGGGTATCTCTTGGTGGGTTTCTGTAGAAGTTTAATATTCTATATATCTTTGCTTGGGTTTTGAATATACAGATGGTCATTTTTGTTTTTTAAACTCCCTGTATAAGTTTTTATTATTTCTTTTCCTGTTTTCTCTGTTTTTCTTTCTCCTTCTTTCCTTCCTCCCTCCCTTCCTTCCTTTTCCTTCTTTCTTTCTTTTTCTCTTCCTTTTTTTCACCAGAGAAGTGATCTAATCTGTGATGTGTGCTTTCATTACAAAGCAAATTAGAAAACACCTTAAAGAAAAGCAGATAGGTGGGGAGTGTAACTATTCCAGTTAAGAACAGTGAGTTTGAGCAGCCAGCCTGTGGGAATATCCAGGTAGAAAGGATGCCTAGTAAATTAATCTGGCACGTCTGGAACTGGAGAAAAGACTTGGCACTATTACCATAACTGGATATTTAAAACCATGGGAGTAGTCAGCAGTTCTCAGGTTTAAGCACCTGGAATGAGAAAAGTGATTGCTGAAAATGAAACTCTGTGTGTGAAATCCTAACACTTAAAGGGAAAATACAAGAAAATAAACTGATAAAATAGGCTGGGCATACATTTATCATCAAAGAACTAGAAGGGCATAGTGTCATAAAAGTCAACTGAGAAAACTGTTTTAACTAGGAGGGGATTATTAACAGTATAATTATTTACCAGGACAATAAATGAAGAGCAGAAATATGACTATGGGGTTGTATGTTATGGACTCTAACAACACCACTCCCTGAGCCTGCTTTTCTCTGTCTCAATCTGGAGGGTGGGGGAATAGAGGAGAGAATTGAGTATTATGAGTTATTGATCCATTCAACAAATATTTGTTAAAAATTAAGTTACTGAATACTTAGAAAACTCCAGGTTAAAAAAAGAAAGTCTCTCCCCCATTGTTTTTCTTTTCTTTTTAAACAAAGTGTCAAAAATTGGTGAATGTTAGGAAGAAAAATTGGGGTAAAAGTTTAGAAATGACCTATGTCACAACTTAAATACAGTATTTACTAAGAGGTTAATTGATTTGAATGTACTGTTGATACAACCAGGACTAATATTCAGTGGTAGTCACCAGCAATCCCGATTGTTTATGTTAGCATCTGATTACGTTATTTGCTTTATGTCCACTGGTGGCCACAACATGCAAGTTGTTAATGTGCTAAATATTACATCTAAAAATAACCTTATAAGAGCATAGTATTAAAAGTGATATAGTAGAATGGTATGTCCCTGTTTTAGTCATTTGCTATTTCACTTCAAAATTTTTATCATATGTATGTGCCACCTAAGTAAATATATTTTTTTTA
>NW_012148841.1:10405842-10407246 GCF_000956105.1 Propithecus coquereli | reverse complement strand
AGTGGCTTCCCATGTCCATTTTAGAGCTCTGAACCAGAGTGATGCCATTTTGTATATCACATTTCACAGAAGAAAGAACATTCAATACAATTTGCCTGATTAAAGGGGGCTGGGGTGTTCTCTGACAGAGAATTAACCCCAGGGAACAAAATTACCAGGTACTTTCCACAAAAATGTCAGTGAAGTGAAGCTTTGGAACTGATGACCTGTCAATTTGACATTTGAAGTCTATAGAATGGTCTGACAGATAATTTTAACACACCACCTTTGAATATATTGGTAAAGTTCGAGTAACTTTCTTTTCTTCTTTATATAACTCTATATAAGACAAAGGTTGTGAGTTTCACTTTTTCAGTTGCTCTCAGAAGAAAAAAAAATCGAGAGTATACCCAGGAGCCCCATGTGCTGAGTGGAGGTTAAGCAAGGGTAAAGGTTAGTGAGAGAACAGGAACTAGGAGAGTATGCCAGTGCATAGAGCAAAGTTTATACATTCTGAATGTCACTAATGTAAAGATTTCTGAGATAGCTGAAAGCTGATCTGAAATGTCACATAAAGGCACTTATGAGAATGTTCTCTACCTTTAAAAAAATTTTCTTTCCTATTTTTTTTTCCTTTTTGTAATCTCAAATTGAGAGACCCTCGGTTGTTTCTCAGGAGGCAGATTTTGGGGGAAGAGTCAACATGCATTGGTTTTTAATGGGGTTTCTCAAAGGAAATTTTATACCGGATAATGAATCAGATAAGAATTAGCTATTTCCTCATTATCTGCATCTCCAGGCAGGCTTGACCTCTGCTTGTCCTGGGCTTTCTGGAAAAGGCTTGGCTCATTATTTTGAAGCACCTGGTCAATTGTTATCTTATTGCAATCATTTCCTGACATCATATTGTCACAAATGTTTAGAAGGCACAGTTGATATTTTGAATATTAATATTGGCTCAGCAATGGATCATTTAACTATAATCATGTATGAAACTCACTTTTTAATGGGTACTACATATTGTATTTTGTTGTTGTATGTATGTATTGTTTTATAATTATGTTCTTCAGATTGTCTAGAGTCTTTGGACCAATACCAAATTTAAAGAACAGTAAACATAATGAAAAGGATTATTTTATTGTCATTGCAATAATATACCATGGGGAAATACTATTGATTTTACCTAGTACTAATTATCTGTGACACCAAGAGGGAATAAACCGTTAAAGCAGTTCTGAGTTGTCTACAGAATTCATGTGTATCTGTGGGACTCTGTGTCTCCAGGATTGGATTGTTCTCTTGAGAAAACAGCCATCAATAAGAACACCCATACAGTTTTCATAATTATTTTTCCTATTTTACTGCTTAGAAAAAGGGTCCCAAAATCAAATTCCCCAAACCAAATTCTATCAGCATTATGTAACT
>NW_012148841.1:10403742-10405792 GCF_000956105.1 Propithecus coquereli | reverse complement strand
TGACTATAAGCCATAACTACATTTTTTAAATTAAAAATTCAAAATAAAACAAACATTATCCTTTCACACACCTGTGTTCTCTCTACCCTGCTTATCCCAGGGGAACATCTGGACTCAGTATTTAGAAATCATTATATTAGTGAATTGAGAGCCGAGGCAGCCAGCATGAGGATGATAAGATCCGATGAATCATTCATATCCGGGAGTTGAGCTGATTCATTTTGGAGCCATTGAAGTGGACACAAGGCTTTTCATAGAAGACCAGCATAAAATACCTTCCAGTTGTCAAGCCAGATTGAGCAAGAAAGCAAATTATCTGAGCATCATTTCAGAAAGCGGCAAAAGAAATGCCAACCAAGCAGCAGTAGAGATTTTTGAGTTTCTAAACTGAGTGATTTGTCATGACAGAATTTTAACTATTTTATTTTTATAAGGTATACCAAAGGTGAAAGTATTGCAAGTATTTCTCCCTCAGCTGACATTTAAGTGGTATTTATGGGTAAATATAGGTTTTACTTCTTTATAAAGAACAATAAACTCCATAGCATTTACTTATGAATATGATCATTGAGATATAAATTAAAGTTTTAATGAAAGGAAACTGGAATGACAAGCAAGATCCCCCCAAAACAGCCCCAGATGCTTATGTCAGGCTGCCTGGAAGAATTCAGACTCTGGAAGAAGAGTCCTACATCCCACCTCCTTATATTCATGCCCTTGTGTAATCTTCATCTTTAGAGTGTGGGTTGCACCTAGTGTCCTGCTTCCAAGTAAAAGAATATGGCAAAAGTGACGAGATACCACTTCCATGATTAGATTACAAAAGGTTGTGACTCCCTAGCTTGATCACTCTCTTTCTCACTGGGACTTCCTCTTGCTCTCGCTTTCCTTCTCATCTTTTTTCACTTTGCTCAAGTATGTTGAAGAGGTTCAAGTGGCAAAGAACTGAGAGCAGCCTCTGCCCAACAGCTAGCAAGGAAATAAGACCAACAGCCCAAAAGGGACTGAATCCTGCCAACAGCCTCAGAGAGAGCACGGAAGTGGATCCTACTCTAGTTAAACCTCAAGGTGACAGCAGCTCTGACTGCTACCTTGATTATAGCCTTGTGGGGGACCCTGAAGAAGAGGACCCAGATAAATTGTTCTGCTATTCCTGATACACAGAAATCATGAGATTAGAAATATGCATTTTTCAAATTGTTAAGTTTGGGAATAATTTGTTGTGCAGCAATAGATAACTAATTGGCCGCCTAACCTCCCATGGGTTCCCCAGATTTTCAAGTTCTTAGCAGCCGCTGTCTCACAACTAAAAACTGCTGACACTAAAGTCAGATAACCTGGTGACCAAATAAATCTGTTGGTGTAAGTTTTGCACTTGCCCCACATTTAAGGTCAAGTTATCTAGAAATAGATCCTGACCTGGGACAAAGATGATCTCATTCAAGTAATTGACTATAGAAGTCTTCCTGGAGAAACATGTAAAGGAGTGAGAAATGTAAATCATGGAAGTAGAATAAGCCAAGCAAAGGTGTGATTCCAGGTAAAGTCTGGAAAAAGGTAGCCTTAGCTTGATCCCACAGGGAAACTCTGGAGTTACTTCTTAGATTTGTCCTGCACAAAGGCAAGAGAGGTGAACTTTCATAAGCTCACACTTGTTAGTCATTGGCTAGGGAAATATGATGCTGTAGTAAGCTAAGATTCAGGAGGATGCAATCACCCTTTGTAGCTGAATTTTCTCTCACCATGTAAGAAGCAATATGGGGCAAAGCACAGATGTAGTAGCAGGGCCCCTCTGTGCTGTGCCTCCATAATTTTGAACAATCTGGATGCCTTTACCCACAATTAGAAAGAACAGATTCTACTTAGTCCTTTCCTTCAAATTATTATATTCACGATGATTTAAAAAAATACGTTATCCTTCTTATTTCAAGCTTTGTATATTTGATTATTGGTGAGTCTTTAGTTCCATAAAGGAATTTAGCTAAGTAAAGAAAATTCTCTGATGGACACAAACAATATGTAAAATGAGTTGCATGTGTCCTCTGACCAC
>NW_012148841.1:10402757-10403692 GCF_000956105.1 Propithecus coquereli | reverse complement strand
TCTCATATTGAAGAGTCTGGAGGTAGGCAGTGCTGGCCTATAGATATAGGGATGATGTGTCTGCAAGCCTCTTCGCCTTTCCCTCATTCTCCCAGGATGGCTGCTAAGGCGTCAGCATTCACACCCACATGAGAGTCGGAAGAAGGTAGGGGGAGGGGAAAAGAAGGAACCAAGCCAGCTATATTTATCTTATTTAATCACAAAATCAAACGTTTTCCAGAATCTCTCCAACTATCTTCTCTTTGACCCTATTGGTCCAAACTGGATCATATGCTTACCCTACATGCCAAGGAAGCTGGGAAATCAGGGACTAGGATTATTTTGAGAACTTCACCAATACTTACCCATTCCCTTGAATTGGGCACATTGATGCTTCACAGACATCTTTTTTAAACAGGACGAAATAGAGCAAATATTAGGTGGGTAACTAAAAATGGCTATCATAATCCAGGATGTATTCATGATGTCTTTTCAAATTTAAAAAGCAGTTTACAAATGATATCTACAGTATGATTCTGTTTTTCAAAAGAAGTGTGTGTGTGTGTGTGTGTGTGTAGGTATGTATATATACACACACACACATTTATTTACAAAGGAAAATGTATGCGTTTCTTTGGGTTAAAAGAAATGATGGGTGACAGTTTTTTTAACTCTATTTTAAATATTGAACTTATACTACTTTTTAAAAAATAAGATCAACAATTTTTTTTTTTTTTGGATCAGAGTTTGTTAGATTTTAAAAAATCATGCAGATCTTCTGATAGGCTTTGGTCTGCTCATCTGATATCTCAGTGTTCCAACTACCAGTGTCTCCCTTGTCTGCATGCAGCCCTGAATGTTACTTAACTGGGGTAAGAGGCATCACATGCTTCTTGCTCAGCAAATACATCATTTCATTTGGGAATGCCTAAACTGTCGATAGAGATCTGACTTTC
>NW_012148841.1:10401214-10402707 GCF_000956105.1 Propithecus coquereli | reverse complement strand
CCCACTTAGTACCTTAAACAACAAATTTATTTCTCATAGTTTTGGAAGCTGGAAAGTCCCAAATTAAAGTACAGGCTGATTTGGTTTCTGGTAAAGGCCCTTTTCCTGGCTTGCAAATAGCTGTCTTCTTGCTGTGTCCTCACAGTGTGAAGAGAAAGATAAAGAGAGAGAGAAATCTCTCTAGTTTCCTTCTATTAAGGCACTAACCCTATTATGGGGATCCCACAGTCATGATCTCATCTAAGCCTAATTGCCTACAAAAGCCCCACCTCCAAGTACCATCACTGGTGGTTACAGCTTCAAAATATGAATTTTGGATGGACTTAACATTCAGTCAAGAACATTATTTCTCTAGATTAATAAAAGCTTTATTAAGATGTAAAACAAATATAACCCCTTAAGGAAAAAGATTATAAATTGATTAGACTAAATTAAAAGTTTTCTTAATCTAATAAGAGAGTGAAAACATAAAATTAGAATACTTCATCATATATTAAAGTATGATCCAGCCAATTAATACTCAAATAAACACAAATTAAATCCACAGTGAGACACTATGTCACACCCAACAAATTAGCAATAACTAAAATGTCAAATATTGCCGTTTGGCAAAAAGTTGAAAAAACAGGAACATTCCTTCTCTGCTGGTGCAAGTGTATATTGATAGCACATTTTAGAAATTGTTTTGACAAGTCTTAGAAAAGCTGAACATGTTCTTGCTCTGTGAGCCAGGAACTCCACTACTAGGTATAAATATTAAAGAAACTCTTGCATATGGGCATCATGTGACATAGATAAGAATGTTTGTAAAGCAACATTATTCACCTAATAGAAAAACAAACATGCAAACAAATATCAATAAACAGAAAACTGAGGAACAACTCAAATATCCATTTATAATTGATGAATTATGATTTATTCTTACCATGAGATATTATATAACAATGCAATTGAATTAACTATAGGTATATGTATTCATATGGATGGATCCTAAAATATAATAAAGAAAAAATGAAGTTACTGAAGAGTGTGTAGTGTATAACTTTATTTATACACTTTAACAAAAGTGTATAAATTGACAAAATTGAATAATGTAGTTTTTGGAAGACATGCATAGATGGTGATTGTAACCAAAGTAAAAGGGTGATCTGCACAGAATTTAGAAGACTGGGTATCTCTTGGTGGGTTTCTGTAGAAGTTTAATATTCTATATATCTTTGCTTGGGTTTTGAATATACAGATGGTCATTTTTGTTTTTTAAACTCCCTGTATAAGTTTTTATTATTTCTTTTCCTGTTTTCTCTGTTTTTCTTTCTCCTTCTTTCCTTCCTCCCTCCCTTCCTTCCTTTTCCTTCTTTCTTTCTTTTTCTCTTCCTTTTTTTCACCAGAGAAGTGATCTAATCTGTGATGTGTGCTTTCATTACAAAGCAAATTAGAAAACACCTTAAAGAAAAGCAGATAGGTGGGGAGTGTAACTATTCCAGTTAAGAACA
>NW_012148841.1:10398693-10401164 GCF_000956105.1 Propithecus coquereli | reverse complement strand
AGGTGACATAAACCAGATTATGTTTGATTTGATTTTGTAGTGCTCAAATAGCAGTTCTAATTAGCAGTCAAATAGCTGATATTCGACTCTCCTCAGGCAAACCTACAAAATCTTTGAAGGAAGAGAAAGTTGTTAGCTGTCACTGAATTTTGCTTTTTATTCTGTTCCTCTGCTCTGTCAAATGTCAAAGTGATAAAGCAGGAATTTGAAAACCAAATCAAAGAAAGGCGAACACATGTTGTGGCGGGCTCGTGCTACCACCACATCAAGATTCACACCTGCACAAGTACTCCCGGCCCGAGAGGCTGCGCATCCTGCCATCGACATGCAAGGCGCTGAGTTGCTCTTCCTGTCATTTTCCGTCACTCATTTAGGTTCAACAGGCACCCATCAGCCAAAAAGATCAAATAACACAATAAACCTCCAATCGTAAGTCACTACGGCACAGGAACATCACTATGTCCATTGCATGTCATTTTGACAGGGCTTGTCACAGAAGGGTAAAGACTGATACTAATAGACATATCAATAAATTATTTTTATAAGTTATTCACCATATACTTTCAAGGACAAGAAAATAGAGGACAAGCAAAGGTAAAGATCGAGTTGAAAACAAAAATAAGATTATCTTCAAAATATTTTTGAAAGTGATAGCCACCCTCCCACAGCTCCCCTGGAAAACTCCTTATTGGTGAAAGCACACACAGCGTTGTGGGCACATTTCATCGGCAAGTCCCTCCTAAACTATCTTGTTTGTCTGTCCTGTGAGTCATCTGTTACTCAGTTGGGCGTTCTGTTTTGTTTACTTTTGTTTACTTCCCCCCTCCTTCTGGGTATCAGATCAGCTTTAAAGGGTTACAGGAAACAAAGCTAAAGGTCAAGTTGACTGGCAACTCTCCTTCACGCAATGAAAGTGGTTCATGTGAGAAAACAGGTGAAATCCTTACATGGACTTTGAATCTCATGAAAATGAGTCTTCTATGTCGCATTTGCATGTTTGCCCCGCTACTGTTTTATGATGACTATCATCTTTACCTGCAGAAACAATACAGATCTTCAAAGGGGTCTGGCCAGTTAGAATTTTTTGTCACTACTGCAACCTTTGTATAATATGAGAGACCAGCCAAAGTAGTCATCAGGACCAAGAACTTAAAAAAATCAGTCGCTAAAAATGACTTAAGTTTCAATAACATGACTCCCTAAAACAACAAATATGACAATTTTAATATAATACAAATTGTTATGGGAAAAATTCTTTAAGTAAGAAACAATATCATAAAGTTAAAATAGTGTGAATAACTACACAATGATAAAAAGACAAAACTACACAATATTTAGATTAAACTATATAACATTGCTGATATCTGGTTTTTACCTAGAAAAATGCCAGGTTCCATATTGTTTTTATTTAACATTAAAATATGCTCTATGTGAATGATGTCTTCAAAGATCTTGTATTTATCATTTATGTTGTAAATAGGATTGTTCTTTTTTATGACTAAACATCCAGATAAATCATTATTTTCCAATATTCTTCCAAAGTAAGATCCTTTACCAAATTATCTATAAAACTGCATTGCTTTTCATTTCTCCTGCTCTTCTTTCATACTTGTGTATCTGTAGAAAAGCTTAATGACATTTAGAAAGTGCATCTAATTTATATGTATATGACTTGTTGAAAAGAAAAATCTATTTTGTTCAACTTGAGAAATATACCTCAGTTTGGTTGGGAATTCAAACATTGTTAGTGCAAGTTTATTTGCCAGAGAGTAGGTAAACTTTCTTCAGAAGTCAAAGTTTGAGCCAATTATGCTGGCAGAAACAACTCTCTAACCAGAGCAGTTACAACTGGGATATAATTAGGACTCTAGTCTTTAGCATCCAACTCAATGGTTAGGGGCAAAGATGTCTCTCAGACCCCCCTAATCCTTTACTACCTCATTAATAAATGTCAACCCCCGACAAGCATGGCTGCCAGATAATATCTTCCATTTAATGTAGTCACTGCATAATTGACAGGAATAAAATATTTCCTTGCCTCATACCACACTAATTCAATTAGCAAGATCACAACAAAATGTAAAGGTGCAATGTACAGCTGAAGAAGTTAAAGAGTTCACCAAGAATGAATTCTCTAGTCTCATGACATGACAAACAGTGTTACAAAGAAGTTATACATGCACATGTATCTTTATAGGTAAATGTCATATTATTGGAATTGCTTAGGTACTTGTAAGGGTAGAAATGAACTAAAGACAGTCCCCTCCCATCTTATTTTTGGCACAATTTCAAATACCAATGAAGTTGCATCTGGCTTTGGGAACTTTTTTGCAATATAGATCTGTCAATTACCCTAGATATTTATTGTTTAAAATTATATCCCTGAGTTTTCAATTTTCACATATATTCCCTACAAATAACTCTATATTTTTAGTATATGAAGTTAACTTTTCTATGTGAATATTCTATTC
>NW_012148841.1:10394491-10397450 GCF_000956105.1 Propithecus coquereli | reverse complement strand
TGTATTTATCATTGGCTTTCAGCAGTTTGATTATGATGTACCTTAGTGTTGTCTCATGCATGCTTCTCTTATTTGGGTTCCTTTGAGCTTCTTAGATTTCTGAGTTCATAGTTTTCACAAAATTTGGGAAGGTTTTAGGCATTATTTCTTCAAATACTTTTTTGTTCTTATTCTTTTAGGGACATTAATCACATATGTATTAGACTCTTTGATATAATTATAAAGGATACTCAAGCTGTGCTCATTGTTTTCAGGGTTAAAAAAAAATCTTTTTTTTCAGTTTGGATAGTTTCTCTTTTCCAGGTATCATTGATCTTTTGTTCTGTTAGTGCCCTATCTGTTCTTAGGCCTGTCCAGTAAGTTTTTCTTTTCAGATATTGTATTTTTTCAGTTGTTGAAGTTCTATATTTTATAGTTCCCACCTTTCCCCTCATTCTGTTAATGTTTCCCTTTAACCCCTTAAACATGTTTATAATAACTGTGAGTATCTCTTTCTTTTCTTTGTCTTTTTCTATTGATTTTTTTTTCTAATATTAGATCAAGATTTCTGCTTCCTTGTATTTTTGTCTCAGTTAGTTTGGGCTACTGAAACAAAAATGCTACAGGCTAGATGGCTTAAACAACATTTATTTCTCACACTTCTGGAGGTTGGGAAATCCAAGCTAAGGGGCTCGGCTTGGTCAAGTTCTGTTGAGAGTTTGCTTTCTAGTTTCCTCACATGGACACTTTCTTGCCACTTTATCATATGGTCATGGAGAGATAGAGATAGGGAGACAGAGACAGACAGAGAGAGAATGCAAGCTGTCTTGTGTCATTTCTGAAAAAGGCACTAATCCCATCATGAGGGCTCCACTCTTAGGACCTCCCAAATTACTTCCCAAAGACCCCAGCTACCAATGCCACCCCATTGAGGGTTAGGGTTTCAACATATACATGGATGGAGGAGACACAAATTGTGCAGTTTATAACACTCCTGTGTATGGTGATTTTTTATTGGATAATGGACATGTGTCTACTGCAGTATTTAGTGTCTTGATTTCACTATCTTCTTTAAAGGATGTTGAATCTTTATTTCTTCCTGGAAGATACTGATTTACTTTGGTGTCAGCATGATGATGATGATGATTGTGTATGTGTGGATGTATTTGCATTGATAGGGCAAGGCTAAAGTAGCTTTTCTCTAAGGAGAGTTTAATTCTCCTCTTAGAGAAAAGAAAAAAGGCATTTTGGATTCTTTACTCAATTCCCTAGGTGTTTAACAGGGTCTCTTCAATCCGTTTTCTCAGATCTCTAACATTTTCCAATACGATGCAAGTTCAAGAAATGTTCCTTGAGATTCTTGGTATTTTTTTTTTCTTGGTAGTTTCTTTTTCTAACTTTATAGAGTCTTACCTTCACATGTGCATCTCAGGATTCCAGCAACATTCAAGGGAACACCTGTGCAGATTTAGCAGTCCCTTGTAAATGTGAATGTACTTCCTGACATTCCACCTACTTTATCTGAACTCTAATCTTTATTTCCTCAATTTGTGAAGACCACTCTGTTCTTGGTGAGTTCCCTTCCTATCTATGCTTTGGAAAAACCACCCAATCAAAAAGTTGAACAACCGCCGGGTTTATTTCATTTGTTCTCTCCTCTCATGGCTCACAGTCCTGGTGCTGTCTCTTGTCCAATGCCTGAAAACAGGATTTTTTGAAAAATAAATATACCAGATTTTTAGAACTGTTTTAGGTTCATAGAAAAATTGAATAGATGGCATAGAGATTCTCCATATAGCCCTTCCCTGACACGTGCATAGCCTCCCCTATTATCAACATCCCCCAGTAGACTGGTACATTTGTTACAATCAATGAACCTACTTGGCACATCATTGTCACTCAAAGTCCATAATTTACATTAGAGTTCACTCTTGGTGTTGTGTGTTCTATGGGTTTTGACACATGTATAATGACATGTATCCACCTTTATAGTACCATACAGAATAGTTTTACTGACCTAAAATCCTCTGTGCTTTGCCTATTCATTCTTCTCTCCCCCATAAGCCCTGGTAATCACTGATCTTGTTCTTATCTCTGTATTGCCTTTTCCAGAATTTCATATGGTTAGAACCACACAGTATGTAGCCTTTCAGTATGTTTTCTTTCTCTTCATAATATGCATTTAAATTTCCTGCATTTTGTTGCACAGCTTGATAGTTAATTTCTATTTAGCATGAGTAATATTCCATTGTCTGGATTTACTGCAGTTTATCTATTCACCTGCTGAAGGACAATGTTAGTTGCTTCCGAGTTTTAGCAATTATTAATAAACCTGCTATAAACACCTGTGTGCAGGGCTTTGGGTGGACATATATTTTTCAACTGTTTTGAGAAATAACCAAGAGGAGTGGTTGCTGAATTGTATGATAAGAATATGCTTAGCTTTATAAGAAACTGCTAAACTTCTTCCAAAGTGACTATACCATTTTGGATTCTCACCAATAGACAGGAGTTTTTGTTGCTTTACATCCTCCCTAGCATTTGTGTTGTCAGTGTTCTGGAATTTTGCCATTCAAGTAAGTATGTTGTGGTACCTAATTATTTAGTTTGCATTTTCATGATGATGTATGATGCAGAGCATCTTTTTTTCCTAGCCTTTTCATATGTATATTTTGGTGAAATATCTGTTCAGGTCTTTGGGCCACTTTTAAAATCAAGTTATTTGTTTTATTATTGTTGAGTTTTAAGAATTCTTTGTATACTTTGGATGACAGTCCTTTATCTGATATGACTCAAAAATAAATATACCCTCCTAGTCTGTGGCTTTTCTTATTATTCCCTTGTGTCTTTCATAGAGTGAAAATTTTTAATTTTAATAAGGTCCAGTTTATCAATTCTTTCATGAATCACGCCTTTGGTGTTGCATCTAAAATGTCATTGCTTAACCCTAGGTCATGTAGATTTTCTCTTAGGTTATCTT
>NW_012148841.1:10390746-10391237 GCF_000956105.1 Propithecus coquereli | reverse complement strand
TATCAGTTTCAATTTGGTTCATATAGAAATATAAAAATAGTTGGACATTCAAATATATTACATTATTAAATTTAGAATCTGTTAACCATTTCCTGCATTCCTAATACAGTGCCATAGAGTTTGTAGGCAATACCTCATTAGACACAAACAAACAAAAACCCTTTCAAAATGTATCATTTTTATAGAATTTATCTAGAAACAATGTTATGCAGTACTTTCCTAACAGTATGCAACTGTTAGGAACAGCATTAAAAGATTTATTATATCAAATAAATGTGACATTTTGTGAGGTAGGCATATGCCCTGCATATAATACCATCTAAGTAACCAAATATGACACAATGTGACACTGAATTACATATGCTCTTTTTTGAGAAGAGGGAAATATTGCCAATGGGGGTAACTATAATAGATACATATTTAGCAAGAAACTAAACATCAGTAGACTGGGAAAGAAAAAGTAAAAATTCAAAAGTGACAGATTTCTAGGG
>NW_012148841.1:10388862-10390696 GCF_000956105.1 Propithecus coquereli | reverse complement strand
ACAGCCTCTTTAAATTTTATCTTTTCTATATCACTATGATTTTTTCTGTTTTATTCATAAAATTTTAATATTTTTCAACCTAAAAACTATGTGTAATATTCTGAAATTACAATAAAAGATGACTAAAAACAAAATGGAAACCTATAGATAAAAATTCACACCATAAGTAATCTCTGGTATAGTGTTAATACAGAATCTTTTAATTATCTTCAAACATAATTTTATCATTTCCAGTGAAGTTTCTGAGGTTTCTCTTAAGGGATTAACATGGCTGTCTGTGTGTAGAATATGTTTAGACACAAATGCAGTTTTCATAATGATTTGTTCTTCAACAAAAGGGCTAGGAAAACATAAAGAAAGGGTGTCAAGTTCTTCATATTAACTTATCTAAAAAAAAAAAAAAAAACTCAAGTACTTACTTAATGTCAGCAAACCATACACAAAATATTGTTTCCATTCTTGATTTTCAGTACAAATATCATACTGTCTAAACTAATTTTACTTAAGGAGGACTGCTGAGGAAAGCCCGATGTCTTGATCTGTTCCAGCTGCTATAACAAAATACCATTGACTGGATGATTTATAAGCAACAGAAATTTGTTACAATGCTGGGAAGGCTGGGAAGTTCAAGATCAAGGCATCAGAAGACTCAGCATCTCATGAGAGCCCCCTCTTCACACTATAATCTCGCACAGCGGAAGGGGCAAAGGATCTCTCTGAGGTCTCCTTTATAAGGGCACTAATTCCACATAAGGGACCTAATCACCTCCCAAAGGCCACACCTCCTAAAACCACAACTTTGCAGGCTGGGATTTCAACATACAAGTATTTGGGAGTCACAAACATTCAGTCCATTGCACCCGACGTTTGTATGTTTGCATATGTATGAATTTAAATGTATTCTCTGTAGTATGACAAAAAAAATCTCTGGATTTAGAATACATTTAAAGTCTTCTTCTTTGAGGCAAATCACTTCCACAGTCCTCCAGGCAGTTATTCATTAATTGCAATAAATTGACGATTTTGCCCTACCACTACAAACACGAGGTGACATAAACCAGATTATGTTTGATTTGATTTTGTAGTGCTCAAATAGCAGTTCTAATTAGCAGTCAAATAGCTGATATTCGACTCTCCTCAGGCAAACCTACAAAATCTTTGAAGGAAGAGAAAGTTGTTAGCTGTCACTGAATTTTGCTTTTTATTCTGTTCCTCTGCTCTGTCAAATGTCAAAGTGATAAAGCAGGAATTTGAAAACCAAATCAAAGAAAGGCGAACACATGTTGTGGCGGGCTCGTGCTACCACCACATCAAGATTCACACCTGCACAAGTACTCCCGGCCCGAGAGGCTGCGCATCCTGCCATCGACATGCAAGGCGCTGAGTTGCTCTTCCTGTCATTTTCCGTCACTCATTTAGGTTCAACAGGCACCCATCAGCCAAAAAGATCAAATAACACAATAAACCTCCAATCGTAAGTCACTACGGCACAGGAACATCACTATGTCCATTGCATGTCATTTTGACAGGGCTTGTCACAGAAGGGTAAAGACTGATACTAATAGACATATCAATAAATTATTTTTATAAGTTATTCACCATATACTTTCAAGGACAAGAAAATAGAGGACAAGCAAAGGTAAAGATAGAGTTGAAAACAAAAATAAGATTATCTTCAAAATATTTTTGAAAGTGATAGCCACCCTCCCACAGCTCCCCTGGAAAACTCCTTATTGGTGAAAGCACACACAGCGTTGTGGGCACATTTCATCGGCAAGTCCCTCCTAAACTATCTTGGTTGTCTGTCCTGTGAGTCATCTGTTACTCAGTTGGG
>NW_012148841.1:10388285-10388812 GCF_000956105.1 Propithecus coquereli | reverse complement strand
GCACTGTACCTCAGCTCTGTCATCCAGAAGTGTAACAGGTCATCTTTCAGATGCGATACACCCAGATCACCCCTGCCACCAGTGCTTCAAGGTGAGACAACCTTGTTCTCACAAGTAAGAAATATTTCCAAAGGCTATTGGAAAGTGAAAATTTGATTAAAAAAATTTGATAATGTGCATTTTCGTATAGGTTACATTTATATTTTATGAAAGTTAAATATACATTTGAAAACAAAGAGAGTTGTAGAGTTGTTCAAAAGAAAAAAGGTGAGATGGACATTGAAGTTCTACAGAGGAATCCTGAAGTTAGAATTAAATTTTTGATTTTTAGAATATGTGACATAAAGTGAGTTTGATTATGGGGGAGCTGATTTCTTTATAAATATCCATGGAATCTGTGTATGCTATTAAGAGAGCAGAATTAAATATTTTAAGGTATGAGCAATTTTTTACGTTAAGTGTAATAATCTGCTACTGTAACTATAATCAGATATGTAATTAAGTGGAAGACTTAAATTCTTGTTTTC
>NW_012148841.1:10385619-10386229 GCF_000956105.1 Propithecus coquereli | reverse complement strand
GAATTTATATTCCAATTTTTGCAGGATCCTATACTTCTGAGTCTGTTTGTTAAAAAATCATGGAATAATCTTTCTTCCATACTTTTCCATTTTTTTTGATTAATTGGACTATTAGCATGACAAGTAATTTATAATATCAGTTGTGCTCAAACACATAACTTAATATCTTCATGCTCATATTACATATTAATATAGTGGGATGAAAATGACATACTTTTCTCCTAAGCTAAAACCTTTATTAAAATCACATAAAATTATATTCATATTTTGAAACAAAGGCAGTACGAAACAGTCTTGTCTGTTATGATATGTCAGACTACCACTAAAGTTGTTTAACTATACAATGAGGCAAGCTAATTACTTGTTAAAATTTTTAAAATTACTCTTCATGATTCTCTAATGCATGTTCACTGCAAATATTAATATTTCTGTCAGGAAACTTACCATATTTTCCCCTTTGACCAAATTACTTCTGACAGTAGAGATGAGTTACTCATTAAAGCACCAAATTTTTCAATAGACTGATCAGACTTAATTTAGATAACATCAGTTCTAAGATAATTATCAAACACAATTCAAGCAAATATCTTACACGTGGTAACTAGCTGGT
>NW_012148841.1:10373324-10374379 GCF_000956105.1 Propithecus coquereli | reverse complement strand
AGTCACATGGTTATCACTGGAATCCTGGAAAGATAATTTGAAGAAATAAAGCTCTCCTTTTCAAATTATAAACCGTGTTATGATTTTTTGTTAATATTACCTATAGTCAGTTCCATGTGTCAAAATCCACACCCAACATTTCTTTCTAGATGTAGTTTTCAATTATGCTGTACTTTATTTCTTTCTTACTAATTCTATGCCTTTCTTCCTCAATTTAGTGGAAACTGCATAGAAGTCATTTGAAATATTCTTAATCTGATGTTTGTTATAGAGCTGAATAACTGTTGAGCTGAGAAATTTTACTCACCCTTAGTAGTTAACATTTCTTTTCCACCTTATCTCTTAACTGTCTTGGGTCTAAAAGCAACTGGCCTTTTTTCCCTTGAATATTCTTAGTTTAGGTTATCTCAAATAAAATCTTAAGGCAAACATCTGAGTTTAAGTATAGAAATGTGAGGGATCAAGGAGAAATAATATGACAAGGAATTGGGAAATGAGATTGGGAAACAAGACAGACAAAGATACATCATCAAACTATCTAACATCCTGAGTTACTAAAGCATAATTATGTGGGAAAAAATATGAAGAATGCTATAGAATACTGGCCTTAGATTTTCAGGATGTTAAGTTACTTATACACCAATTCTCATCAGTCATCGTTTGAGGAATGGTCCCCAGGGGACATCAATTTCCCAAGCGTTAATGTAGATAAGGGGAAAGGGAGTTAGGTAAAGCCCTGCTCTGTATCCAAACTATCTATTGATATATCTTTCTATTCTTTTATGCTTCTCTTGGTAAATTGGACAGGTACTACAGGTATTTGTTGGGCTCATTCTTTTCTTATAGTTTTTTTAAATAATACTGCTAATAACAGCTAACATGAACTATTTATGTTTTGTTTTACAATCTTTTTCAATAGGAACTAAAAACTAAATAGACATACATAATTGTAGTTTGTCATCCAAATTATGATAAAGCAAAGTTTAAACAGACACTATCCCACTGCATAAAATAAAGATGGAAAAATCAACAGTAAAATAAGCAAATTAGGTATC
>NW_012148841.1:10370828-10371868 GCF_000956105.1 Propithecus coquereli | reverse complement strand
TCATATTTGGACATGTTATTATAAGATTAAGTTGCCAATCTCCATTGGAGTTTCCAGGGCAGAAATAGAAGACATTTTGCATGTCAATACTAGACTACTGTATCATGACCATGGACATGTTTGTATATTGCCAACCCATGCTATCTATTCTTGGCACCATTGCGTACAATAAATCTTCTCCTTCAGAGACTCTAAAATGCATTATATATCTTCTCTTTAAATAAAGTACTACCATTGCTTCCTATAAAATAAGCCTGCTTTTAAAATCTAAATGTTTCGGCAACAATAGATTTCCTGCCAAATAATGTGTAACCAAGAAAAAAGTAATTGACTTCACTAGGAATGCAATGAGCCTTAGATGAGTTGTATTTTATAAAAACATATGAACCTCTTTCTTATAAACACATTTTACCAATAAAGTTTGTTGAAGAAATGCCTTTATTTTCATCAATTGGAAAGAATTATTTTGATATTCAAATAGAAAGTTATCTAATATTTAGAAAGTGAATTTTACTCCATTCTAAACTTTTAAGAATGCCTTCATTTTGGCACCCTCTGACTGCATAATTATGTAAAGTTGTGATCGACTCTATTATGGATTCCTACTCCTCGAAGACTCGGAAATGTCATGAACATTACTATGATTAATAATAATTAGAAAAATGTCTCCTCTGCCCATTCTGGAGAATATTTTTCCCCTCGTTGAATCTTTTAATGTATGTCTGTCACCAGGTTCACTCAAAAATGACAACCATTCACCTAAGTATTCTTTCTTCAGTTCTTACCCATATATTTTAAATAAACATCTACTGTCATTACCATTATCAAAGCTTGCCTTTTAGGGATAACATGCAACTGGCTTACTAGCAGATGTGTAACTTCTTAAAAACATTATTTAGTTTCTATTATCAATAAATACAGTGTTCTATATTTAAAAGCAGAGCCAAATAAAAAATGCATTCTTCAAAAATGCAGGCTTCCATCACTAATCCCCTGTGATATTTAATGTCATTACCATTATCAAAGCTTGCCTTTTAGGG
>NW_012148841.1:10367250-10368532 GCF_000956105.1 Propithecus coquereli | reverse complement strand
TCAATATACAATTTGGAAGGCAAAAAAGTGGTTGGTAGCTAAATTACTGAATATATTTCCTTGCAATAAAAAGAAAAGTACTTTTGTAGAAATGCTGTAGAATTTTCCTATTAAACATGGTGGAATAATTTCTTGCCATCTGTGGCATTCATTTAAAAACATAAACAGTGGTATATTTGCCATCTGTTTAAGAGACTTTTTATGATACTTTTTGAATGTGTCATTCAATGATATCATCAATTTTATCGTCTAAGGATGATGATCAATGCCATTTTTGGTAGCCAGACATACATGCCGTGGAAGTGAAGTAGCAAAGGGCTATAAAGATGGCCAGTAACAGCCATAATAGTTCTGTTAAAACCAATAAAACAGTACAGAATAGCTATTTAAAAGCATTTTAACATCTTGCTGAAGGTGAAGAGGAGAATATGTGTGGAATGAGTGTTGCACATCAACTTACACCAGGTAGCTATTAAACAGGTAAATTACAATACCAGCTCTTCCCACAACCTTGGAAACATCTTAAAAAGTGATACTGCCCACAGCAATTTTTTCCGAGGTTTTCTACACAGCCTAATGTTCCAAGACAAGTAGTGAGTTTCTCTACATATTTGAGGAAGCAAAATTTGGACTAATTAAAAGTTTACTGAATAAAGTGAAGGTGTATAGATGTAGGTATTTGTACTCCAGAGAATGTCAGTGGGCCCATTAGGATGTCCTACACTGAGGTGGCATAAACACTCCAACGTTCATAGGCAAAGTTTTGAAGGATAAGATAATAGTTAGTTCTCATGGAATTAAGATACCAACCAGGTTATGAGGGTTGGAATATTTATACAAGACCAACACAAAAGCATTCCTTATGATAACACAAATTTTGGGTTTAGTTAGAACTAGTTTGAAGTTCTAATTCTCCCACTTACTACCTGTGTGACAAGTTTGAAGAGGTGATCTAATTTCTCAGAGGGGGTTAGTAAAACCTTCATTACTAGTTTATTGAAAGAA
Source organism: Propithecus coquereli (assembly GCF_000956105.1). Classification (NCBI taxonomy): domain Eukaryota; kingdom Metazoa; phylum Chordata; class Mammalia; order Primates; family Indriidae; genus Propithecus; species Propithecus coquereli. The sequence continues at coordinate 10,367,527 of NW_012148841.1, read as the reverse complement.
TTTAATCTGGCAATATATGGTATCTAACATATGACAAGTATTCAATAAAATTTAGTCATAAGTTGTTATGATGTCTATATCAGTAAGGGAAGGCTAACTGCTGTACCAAAAATTCTCAAAATTTCAGAAATTTAACAAGAAAAACAAATATTTCTCACTTATTTTACAGTCTCATGCAAATCAGAAGGGACACATTGCTCTGTTCAGCCATTCAGGAACCCAGATTCTATTCATTGTGTGCCTTTGTAATTTTCTAAGGTCTTGAAGACCCCCGATG
>NW_012148841.1:10366015-10367200 GCF_000956105.1 Propithecus coquereli | reverse complement strand
AGTTAGAGTAGGTTACCTTTCTCTCCACAACAAATGCTAGATTAACAGTTGATAATACTTCCTAACAGATATTTGAGGGCAAAAGGTGAGATGGTACTGGGCATTTACAATGCTCAAGATTTTCTTTTCGAGTCAGAGTGATTGACAAGGTTTTTGGATGACCATGTTGATTTGAGCTTTCAGAATACCTGGTCATTCAAATGAGGACAAATTCTGACACTTTTTCAGAGAAGGAAGTGTGAGAGCAAGATAGTTGCAACATAACAACTCTTCTTGGCAGTTCAGGCACTCATTCTCTATTATAGCCAATGACAATATTTTAGCCAAATAAAAATATTTTATCACTGTTCTTGACTAAAGTAATTTAGACTTCTTTTTTAACAAAGGTGATTATAAGTGTTATCTCCATGATGAATTCAGAGATAATTTGCTACTGAGAATTATCAGTCACAAGTGATAATTTAACTCCATTGGACTTGATGACATTGAATCCACTGGTGCTTCACTAATAGCATTTTAACAAAAGCTGGAAGAGTGATCTAAACTAATTACATTAACAGAAGAATAGTTCAAAATGAAAAAACGTTAATATTAGTGTTCTAGGAAAGAAACACATGGCATTGCAATATAGTAATTGTTAGAGGATTATAAACTGGGGCTATTTTTATTAGATCAACATTTTCATTTGAAAAAGGATTAAACAGTAAACTAACTATAGTAAATGCCATGTCCAAGATCACACAGCTAATGGTGAAGCTGGGCTCGGAACCTGATGTTTCAGTTCGCTGCTTTTTCTCTCTGTCTGAGTGCTAAAGCAGTTCTCCAAGTACACACCAGTGCAGCGAAATCAACTGAGAACTTGCTAGAAAATGAAAATTTTCTGGCCCCATCCCAGACTTAGTGGATCAGAAACTCTTTGCTTAGCAAACCTTCCAAGTGATTCTGATACCAAATAACATATGAGAACTGCTGTTTTAGAGAATAGAGATCAAAATTTAAAAGAAACTATAACAATGATGTCTTACATGCCATTGGTTTTTGGTATTCCAAGGTAGTGTCTGTGTCCTACCTCTGGAAGCTCACTGGACATCATCTTGCCACAAAATAGAAGTTGTGCTATGTAGCGTTAAAACTTTGACCTATAAATATCAGTTTCTAAGTCCACCTCTCCTTCATTTCCATTTT
>NW_012148841.1:10365456-10365965 GCF_000956105.1 Propithecus coquereli | reverse complement strand
TGAAGTGGTGAAATAAAGACTATTAATAATAATGTTTCCAGTATTAGCAATGCCAGTAATAATGATAATATCATTTGGGAAATAAGATAGACTCTTCAACTTGATTTTATATATAATATTAGTCCACTGGTGCTACCATAACAAAATACCACAGATTGGGTGCATTAAACAACTAAAATTTATTTCCTTACAGTTCTGGAGGCTAGAAGACCAAGATCAAGGTGATCTTAGGGTTATTTCTAGTGAGGCTTTTCTTCTTGGGCTACCTTCTAGCTGTGTCCTCACAGGGCCTTTTTCTCTATGTGCGTAAAGAGAAAGAGAGAGAAAAAGAGCACATGACTCTCTGTCATGTTCTTCTCTTAAGAACACATCCTATTGGATTAGAGCTTCACACTTAATGACCTCATTTAACCTTCATTGCTTCCTTGAAGGTCGTATCTCCAAATACAATCATATTAGGCGTAGGACTTTAAGATATGAATTATATGAATTTTGTAGAAAGACAATTC
>NW_012148841.1:10364413-10365406 GCF_000956105.1 Propithecus coquereli | reverse complement strand
TGTCACACCAAAGAAAAAAGAGCACGTGGAAAATATACCCATTCTGAATCACTTTGGAGAGTGTTGACACACATTATTTTAGCACATAGCTTATTGATAATAACTAAATACATAGCGCCGAGTTTTGCAAGAGTTCTGGGAAATGTAGTCTAGCGGTATGCCGAGAATGAACAGAAAAAATCAATATGGTTAAGCATTATAGTCTTTGTTATAATCTTCTGGCACTCTGGTCTCCAAATAGCTGTGAACTCCATTCTTTGCATAGAGAACACATCTAGCCCTCCCTAAAACAGAGAACTCCGAGGCCCACTAAGTCACTATACCAGTTCAAACTTCAATTTTCCATGGGTCTCTCATATTGATGCATATCTTGTTTCAGCTTTTGTTCCACACTATCAAGGATGTTTGTATAGTAAACAAATTAGGAAGATAGGAGGATAGTATTAGTATCTTCCTTCAGGGCAGAGGACAGATTCTTTTGTTCTTCGGGAATATGCAGATAATGCTTCCCTCCTGGACAAAGGTTGGGAAGGTTGTTAGCAATTGCCCTTAAAATATGAGGGTTTCCTAAGCTCAGGTTCCTCAGCTGGAATGCAAACCTAGTGCATGTGCTGCATCCACCTGGGATACTCAGCACTGCTCCTTGGAACTTGGGGCCAAGTAGAACTAATGTGAACATGAAGTCATACTGCCTGCTATGTCATGAGTATCGAAGGCCTTTGTACCTGGCTCAAGTATCTCATGTCTTCTGTCAGCATTCATGAAACTGACAGGTTACCTTGTTAAAATGAAAAAGTAGAGTAAAATCTTAGACCCTTCACAGTACTTGACAAGGATCTCCAGTTAATATGCAGTTCCCTCCACTGGATCACATATATGCCACTACATAGCCCAGCAATCTATGAAAAAAAAAATGTAACTTGCTACATTCAAAATCCTATATACAGTGGTGGAGAGATATAACTACACACACACAAAACAAAAAAACAACCA
>NW_012148841.1:10361438-10362437 GCF_000956105.1 Propithecus coquereli | reverse complement strand
TATAATTTACAAAGATATTAAAATATTCCCACATATGAATGAAGTGTTTTCACAATAAATTCTGAGAGAGAGAATGAATTGCTGCCCAGAAGTGCAAAATGGGTTAGGAGACAAATTTAGAGTGTCAAATCATTTTAAATCAACTTTCTTGGCTCTGATAAATCCAGTCCTTTTTGAACAAGATTTAAAATCCAGGCCAGCCTTGGTCCTGACATGGCACAGGAAACGCTCATATATCTTTTGCTTCACAATTGTTAGACTTGCAGGATTCTTAAACTATAATTTTAAGGTAACTTTGACCCCTTTTGCCTCTTTAAAATTAATTCAGTGGGTGATATGACATCTGAGATTTGCTTCAATAAATTCAAATGTGGCAATATAGATGAAACAAGCTGGTCATGAGTTGATGACTCTTCTAATTGGTGATATGTGCATAGGATTTCATTATACTACTACTTTACTTTTGCCTATGTTTGAGATTTTCCAGAATAAAAAAACTATAAAAAGCAATTTACTGAACCAAAATTTTTCCCTTGCATATACATGAAAATTAAGTCAGTCCACTGACTTGTGTCTATTCATAAATAATAAGAAATTATGTGGTCACTTTAAGTCAGAAAGTACTGTACTTTCTCAACTCAGAAATTATAATTGTGTAACAGAGGGAATGGCCTAGAATAAAAGGGTAAAAATGTTTTATGTCTCTTTAAAACTTCCCCCATCTTTTTGGGAATTGAAACCTGCATCCCTGCCCCAGACCGGTGGTCATGAGGGGCAGGGGGATGTCCTTTGTTCTTTGAGCTATCGGAGATGGTTCAATGGAACTGTTCCTGGGTGGATGTCACAGGATTGTCTTCACCAGAGATGGGACAGATCAGAATCATCATCTATAGTTGAATAACAATAGCCTAAAGCTGAAAACCCTCCCCTTAAAAGCTCTGCATTTCTGCTATGATTAGGACAATAGTACTTTAAGACAGGAGGAGTCTCCTCATTGCT
>NW_012148841.1:10348368-10351105 GCF_000956105.1 Propithecus coquereli | reverse complement strand
GGGGCAAAGTGATTTACTATTAACAAGTATGGATGTGTTCATACATATTGATTTAATATAGATATTGCTAATACTAGCAGTCATGTTTAACATGAGATGAATAAAGTATTTAACAATTTCTTTGGTATTCCCAATTTTTAGACTAGGCTTAATATATGGGCTGAAATATAGTGGTATCAGATATCTAGTTGAATATTATTACAAAAAAAAAGTTTGTTATTAATTATGTCTGTTTTGAAGCAAGTCATCCATGGAATACCTTAATACCTTCTTCTACCCAACATTGTAATTGATGATTAGATAAAAATACATCAAGTATGTAGGTAATATATTAACATACCTTTATTTTTATGTATTATGTAACTTGCTTGGTAACTAAATTACTTATCAAACTTCATTTTTCTTCTTTTTTTGTTTTATCCTTGACCTTTGAAACTTAAAACAATAAATTATCTTAAAGAACAATCGTTGAAGGATTGGTTTCACACATATTATTATGTGAATAGTCTATATTAATAGATGGGCTATACTTCTCAGACGTTCTAAAAAATCAAAGTTTTAGCTCAATTATACAGTTACAATTCTGAATATCTGGGAGTATAGCAGTCACGGTTAATAAAAATGAGATATTGTAAATGAGCTATGATATTTTAATAAAATGTGTTCCTCTTTGAATTTTGGCACATGGTACATTGGAATGCCATATAACAGAGGTTCTATCAAGGATAAGTCAGTGCTAATAGATGAGATCTCTGCCTGGTGGTCAGCGAGGTGTTTTCTTTCAAAGACAATGTTACTCTAGTAGGTCGAAGACCATGTGGCATATGGACTACCAAAGCTAGTTTATCTTGGCCTCTCTACCTTGAGCAAGACTAATTTCTCTGACTCTTTTCGAAATGGAAGTTCAGATAAACCTTAAATATTTCTGAAAATTGAGATAGTAGAACTTTATGTTGAGTAAAGTTTAAGGGGAGAAAAAAAAGACACACCCTGATTTTCTCTTATCTAATCAACTTTGTTTCACAAGCCCATCCACATCTTTCTATTTTACAGCACTTAAGAAAAACTAAAAGGCAAGAATAGACAGAAAAAAGATGCAAGAGGAAGAGAAAGGTAATGGAAAAATAATTTTAAAAGACAGAAGTGGCAACAAAAGAAAAAGCATAGAAAAAGAAAATGCTCAATTTATTGATAAAAATCATAAGAAGTAGCAAAGAAGGAAAAAAAAACAGAATGTATCTTTGCTCTCCCTTTCTCCTCACATGGCCGCCAGCTCACACACCTGAGACATCACTTCTAGATGAATCTCACTCACACATCAGATTATGCAGCGATTTAGGTTGTTCTTTTAAAGAGTGGTAATTGTACTTTTTAAGGCAACAGACTATATATTCAATTAGGTTCTAATATAAAATGCAGTGTCCAAAACACCTCACATACCAGACTTTTTGTAAATGGAAGCTTGTTATATAGTGAGATCACGGTCCAATTAACATCGAAAAGTGATGTTATTTTAATCAACATTTTCCATCTATCAAAGGGATAAAGCTGTGAATGTGTGCGTGTGTCTATGTATATATAAATACGTGTGTGTGTACTATTGACATCACTGCATTGAATTAAGTAGAAGAGAAAAGGCAAAAATCATATACATTTCAAAAGTACTCTGGAGAAAAGGAAAGAATTAGATAATTGGATAAAAGCCAATTCTCCGTAATGCATAGGAGCATCATATAATGCTGTAATCAGGGTCAAGATTGGGAGGAGGGGTCAGCAGAAAGAGTAATAAGACAAAACAAGTTCTAAATACACATGTGGACTGACCAGAATGAAATCTTTTTGTATTACTTATACTTACTAATGTGATGTGTTATAGAAACTGTAACAGTATCTGGGTGAATTAAATAATAGTAAGCATCTTTGTTGGATAGAAAAAGGAGGTTATTTTGAATTTCTGCTTTTGTGGATTTGGAAGTTTCAAAAAAATCTTTCCCTGAATGTGCAGAACAACACGAGTGAAATATTCAAGTAAGGTGCTATGAGAAAGATTGATATGATGACTGAGAAATCCAAGTATTTATACAGTAAGATTGTTTGGAAATGTAAACCTGTGCTGGGATTGAAACACAGGTTCTGATTTTCAAGGTGAAACTAAATGAAATAACTTTAGTGAAGTAGTTCAGATGAATCAAAGGGCTTGGCAGGCAGTAAGAGTGTTAATAAATGGACTTTAAATATTTCCCAGTCCTCAAATCCTCTGAAATAAAAGGAAAGAGAGACAGCAAGAGCCTGGATAAGACCATTAAAATTCATTTCTGCACTTAATTCGAGGATGAACCTAGAGGAAAAAAAAATCTATGACTTTATGTTCTTTTAAGTTGAACCATAATTTAATGTAACCTGTGTAATAACTTTTAGGTTTCTGGCTTTCAAACTTTCAAACATTTTTGAACACATTTACAATATACACATTTTGCAGAATCCATTCCATACACATTCATACACACACTACTGAAAAAAAGGCTTAATGTTTATTATGATAAAGAGTGAGATTCTGCTTTTGATGTCTGACTCCTGACAGCTTTCATGCTCCACCAATTCTCCTTTTGTCTCTTACCCCACAACTGGGCAAATTAATAAGAAAGCTCCCTCTACATCTTTTTGTGCTCATGTGCACCCATCATTTAGCTCCCAATTATTAGTGAGAACATGTGATGTTTGTTTTTCCATTCCTGAG
>NW_012148841.1:10342678-10344507 GCF_000956105.1 Propithecus coquereli | reverse complement strand
TTCATTTACCTAACAAGACCACCTTTGCTGTCTACTCAAGCCTCTTCTTCTCTCCCTCCCCAAACCTGTTTTTCTGCTTTGGAGCCCCCATTCTTTAAAAACATCTGTATCTCATTGAAGAGTTGAATCTTCATTTTTGAGGGTTCTCATGTATACACATCAAAATAAATTTATATAGCTTTTCTCTTATTAATCTGCTTTATTGTGAATTGATTTTTTTCAGGGAAACTTCTAGGGGCAAAGGAGAAGCTTTCACTTTGCCCCAATACCTTACATTAAGTTCAGAAAATTCTTACTCATTATTACTTTAAATATTTCTTCTATCTCATTCTATATTTACACTCCTTCTGGTATTCCTATTATGTGTATGTCATAGCTTTTGATATCAACCCAATTTTTGGATGTTCTTTTTAAAAAATTGTCTATCATTTTCTTTACATCTCAGTTAAGGCAGTTTCTAATGACCTTTCTTCATGCTCATTGATTCTTTTCTTGACTATGTTCAATCTACTAATGAGCCCATCTAAAGTGTTCTTTACTTCTGTCATAGTGTTTTTGATTTCTAGCATTTTATTTTGATACTTTCTGAGTTGCCATCTCTCTGCTTACACATTCATTTGTTTTTGCATGTTGTCTACCTTTTTCACTAGAGCCCTAAACATATTAATCATAGTTTTTTTAAACTCACTGTGTGATAATTCTAATATCTGTATCATATCTGACTCTGGTTCCAGTGCTTATTCTGTCTCTTCAGATAGTGTTTTGTCTTGTAAGTTTTTCATTGAATATCACCTAATAAGAGTTGAAGTAAATAGGATTTTAGTGTGAGATTTTATGTTAATCTGGCTAGAAGCTAGGCCATGTTTAATGCCATTTTTAGTTATCTTCTTTTCTCTGTTTTCTTTTGGCTTTCCCTAGAATTCCTTTTTGATAGAGTCAGTGCCTTGCAGCTCTTTTAGCCTTAATTCATTCTTATTATACTAGAGTATTGTTTGAGTAGTGAGGTGTGGAGGTGTGGAGGATGGAAAGCATTCTATAACTTTATGATTAAATCTCAGTCTTTTCACAGTCCTGTGTTCCTGGTTTTTGATTTTCACAATTGTTTTATTTAGTGGTACAAGTTTCTTTTTTTACCCTTATGTGAGACAATATGGCTAGAGGGTGTTGGAGTCTGAGAAATACCCTTTTCACAGGTGGAATAAATCTCTGGTAATAGTCTTTTCCCTTAGAGAGCCAGCCTTTGTTATGGAGACTACTGTGGCATATTTCACAATGATTACTCTTTATTTTTCACTGCTAGAGAGATGTTGGAATCTTTCATTCTTCCTAGTTATAAACTCTAATGGTGTTCCTGGAGGTAAAACTCATGAATATGTGGGGACCCTCTTAAAATTGTAGCTCCTAGTAGTTTCTCACTCTCATGCTAGTCCACACTCAGACTCCAACAGTTTGTCAAAATTATCATTTAAGTATGACGTAGTCTATGGCTCCAGCACTCTTCTCCAGGTTAGCAGATCTGAGCCGTGTGCCTCTCTGGATTCTTCTGTCTCTCCATATTTCAGTGTGTCAACTGGCCATGCCTGCAACCTCAGTTCTCATATGAGCCCAAGAAAAGTTGATTTTCAGTTCATTAGTTGTAAGGAGAGTAGTGACAAGTTCTGTTTTTTTTCCGTATCAGAACTGAAATCGGAAGAGGTTTTTGATTTAATTTTGAAATAATTTTAGATTTAGAAAAAAGTTGCAACTACATTTCTCAAATATCTTCAACAAGATTCTCCAAATGTTAACATTTTCCCCCATTTGCATTGTCATTTTTTCTATTTCTCTAT
>NW_012148841.1:10329359-10330928 GCF_000956105.1 Propithecus coquereli | reverse complement strand
GTTTCCAATTCAAAATAGCATTCCTAGAGAGGCAACACTTTCTGGTAGCTATTTTTATTGCATAGAATCTTGCAGATATAATCTTACAAGACAACTGATTGTCTATGTGGCTGTCATCAGGTAGTGATTTGCATAAGTGTAACTTCAAAAAACACATTTTCTCGTCTCATATTTCTGTCACCCTTAGCTAGAGCTAAATCTCAGGGAAAGTCCACCTGGATTAAACTAGTTTTAAAAACTGTTGTATCTAATTCAGTTCAATCAAATGTGAGGCACATGAAAAAGAGGCTCATTATTTGTAAGGTTAGCAGATACTCAGTTTCCCAAGACAGAACATTTAAAACTACATTTCAAAACAAAGCAAAGCCACAACATTTGACTTGTAATGTAACTAAAATTATCGAGGAACTAATTGCTTGCATATGTCCAGGAACTGGATTCCTACAAACATATAAAGCTTCTGTTCCTGAGCCAGATTTATACAAAGTGGCAGCTACAATGCCTCTTCCAGCCCACAACCTTGAGTTACTGTCCTGTCGAGTCTTCCTTTCATGATGCTGTCAAAGAAAAAGGGAAGGGCATTTCAGCCATCATAACTTCCCTTGTCCTTTCTTTCCATATTAGAATTTTGACTTAAACAAGGTGTATCTTTGCAAATCACAAAACTAGTGAACACTTACCACTAGATATATTCTCTGGCTAAGATTTTTAGAGTTTTTGGTTTTATATTTACTCTCAGTATCAATGGCAGTTGTATTTCTTTTGAGTGTACTTTTTCAAAAATGAAATATTGTTTTTATTTGTTTTGTTTTAAAATTGCAACCTAAGGACAATAGCATATCAAATAATGCATATAGAACAAATATGTTATGTGGTGTTTCAGTTGCTGGGCAGGCAGCTCGGTTTACTCATTAACTAAATATGTCCCTCAAAAATAATAGAAAAACTAGGTTAAATATGGAAATGTGGCAAAAGTAAAACAATAGTCTACTAAGATCAATGAGGTAGTAATCTTTAAGGTTTTTTTTAGTGGATAATGAATAGGCTCTAGACTAAGTGTATCTCTGAGTACATTGCCTTCTTTTTGAGTTTTGACCTGCTCTGATGTCAACATTTGGTCCACTAACATCTATAATGTTGCCCCTATTTTCACATACAGTATTCTGAATCAGAATCTCAGTTCTCTCATTTGATTTATCATAAATGTCCAACTTCCATGAGAAAGCACTTAACCTTTCCTTAGGCATGGTTTCTTTATTTCAATTAAGTTTTACTTATTTAAATGTAGAATATCAGAATTAAATGTTTATCATTGATGAAATTTCATGTGGAATTAAATATAACCCCCATAAAACCTTCCTGTAATATCCTTCCCTGCCCAGACTAATCAAGATGCTATCTCTTTTTTTCTTTCTTCAAAAAACATCTCAAAAGCAATTACCCACAGAAGTTTCCCTTGACACTTTGAATGGAATTTTGAAAATGTAAATATTTTAACTTTACCCAAATTATCTTTGAAAAGGAGTGGGAGAAGAAAGGAAAAATCTAACATGTCCTAAAACTCCAAAC
>NW_012148841.1:10327644-10329309 GCF_000956105.1 Propithecus coquereli | reverse complement strand
TCAAGTTATTTTTTTACTTTTCTATATTTTCTCAATTTCTATAATGATCTGGCTGGAAATGGCATCTAAAACTGTTACTTTTGATAATTTGGACTATTGATTTATAAAGTAGTGGATAAAATAAGGTCAGTGTGTCTTAATTTTTAGAAAACCCCTTACTGAGGAAAACAGTGCCCTAGAATTGCAGCATATTGTGTTGATAAATTGATAAAATGTTACAAAATAATTGTGGGTATGTACAACATTTTAAAATCCCCAAAGCATTTACCTGTTAAGTTTTCATGAAAAATACACCTGCTTATATGCCATTAACTATCAAATCTATGTTAAAACATAACTGATTATGCTCAATTGACTGTGAAAACTATATTGGAAATTGAGGTAGAACTGAAGTCTATGTAAACCTGATTTTTGACATCTCCTTAAACTATTGTCAATAGGAAATAAACTGGCCACAAAGCTTTTATTACTTAATGATTAATAAATAAGGAAATACCAGACAAACAAATATATAAGTAAGTAAATAGATAATAAAACTAGAGACAGAAAGGAGCTCTGGCCAACCACAATGTTTAGGAGGGTAGATCAATATTTAAAAAGTGTATAACTTCTTTGCTTTGCATTCTGAAGAGAGATTTTAAGTTAAGCAGCAGTACGCAACCCCTGGGGGACCGGGCCACAGAGCTCTGCTCCCCCCCATTCCTTGGAAAGAATGTCTTCCATGAAATTTAGGAAAAAGGGGTGGGCGCTGGCAGGAGGTGAGCAGTGGGCAAATGTGTTTTACAGCCGCTCCCCTCACTTCCATCACCGCCTGAGCTCCACCTCCCCCACCTCCCGTGCAAAAATTGTCTTTCCATGAAACAGGTCCCTGGTGCCAAAACGGTTGGGGACTGCTGATTAAGGCTCAGCAACAACTGGTTTTCAGGCACTGTATGTTATGAATGTTAATAAATACCACAATTGTATCTCCAGTATCAATTTTGTATGAATGTTTAAAAGTTTTCAAATGAGCAATGGACAAAGAGAAAAATTCTATTTGTAGTGAATATAAAAGATGAAATATCTACAAATAGTTCTTAAAATTTGATAAGAAAAAAGTTAAAACCTCACCAGATAAGTAGGCAGAGGCTCTAAAGAAAGAATTCACAAACTGGTTAACAAATTAGGTAGCACATATATCTTCACTAGTAATCAAGGAACTAAAAACATAAGCAGCAATTAATGCAAATGCATAAGTGAATGTTCGTGTGTGGTGAGGTAGGCACTCCCTAAAGACTTCCAGGCACTGTGAATGAACCCTGTGAGCATTTTGTTAAAGCAGCTGTCAAAATTCATTGAAATTCTCAAAAATTCACATATTTTTTAGCCTACTATCTATCTCCTGTCTAGAATTCACAACCTGGAAATCTCACATCTAGAATTCTATTCCAGTGCAGATAAACGTGAGTGAGTAAGTAGTGGAAACATTGTGAGAAAAATACTTTAAAAATTACCTAAAATTTTAACAGTGGAGCAATTAAGTAAATTCTGCTATTGTCACATGAATATTAATTTCATGTTTTGAATTATGTTCACAGCAGCATTGTCATTTTAGATAAATAGAGAGGGTTGTGTGTATTTGTATATGTGTGTATTTCTGTGAAATGGGCTGCTAAAAAGAAAGAA
>NW_012148841.1:10313798-10315754 GCF_000956105.1 Propithecus coquereli | reverse complement strand
GAATAAATTCTTCATTTCCAGAAGTTCTGTTTGATTTTTCTTTAATATTTCAATTTCTTAGTGAATTTTTCTTCCAAGTCCTAGGTTTTTTTTGTGTGTGTGGTTTCTTTGTGTTCGGTATCCATTTTCTCTTGCATATCATTGAGTTTTCTTACAATCCATGTTCAAAATTCTTCTGTCATTTTAGTGTCTGAATTTAGTTGATGTCCATTGCTAAGGAGCTGGTGTTCCCCTTTGGGGGTGTGCTTTCCATTTGATTCTTCATACTTCCAGAATTCTTTCGCTGATTCCCTCCCATCTGGATCAGTTGTTGCTTCTTACCTTTAGATTTGCGTTTGGATAATGACAAGGCCTGTTTAGTTTCTGAGCCAGTAGGTGGTGTTTGTGGGTGAGACTCCACCACACCGTGTATGATGAGTCAGTAGATGCAGTAAAAGGGTGTGTGAAATGACCTCCCTGTCAGTAGGTGGTGCTTGCTGGGAGGAGCAACTGCAGTATTGTTTTTGGATCCTGCAACCAGCTCTTGTTCCTCAGGAGAGGCACTCTAGTGCCTCAGGTGGTTGATGGGGCCCTGGGACTTCCAGGTGTGTCCTTATTCTCCACCTCGGTGGGGCCAGCTGGGGGAGTGAGGCTGGGCAGAACTGGGTTGGGTGAGCCTTCCCTCAAGCTCTGCAAATGCTGTTAATGGGGGTCAAAGGTCTGTTCTCTGCTTCTGGGAAAAGCTGCCAGGGAGGGGCTGAAATGGCCCCAGTGAGCTGAAAAGTCTGCTTTGGGGGTGGGGCTGTCTGAGAACTGCAGTTTGGAGCAGGTCTTGCTCCTTTCCACCTTGCCCTGTCCCATGGTTTCTCCAGGGCCTCTGCCAGCAGGTAGGACCTCAAGCCAGCGGATCACCCCTGGCTGTGATGCAGGCTGGGGAGGTTCCCTGCTGAGGATTGCAGCCTGAGTTGGGAGCGCAACTCTCCTATGGGAGGAGGGTTGCCCCTCATGCATGCTGAATTGTCCTTGTAGGCACACACACCTCAGTAGACTCATTCACAAAAATCCCTTCTGTGCCCCCAAGCAATGCAACTGAGACCAGGGTATACAGGATCTGGTCTGCAGGCCCATCCCCCTGGCCCCAGAGGTCAATCCCTGACCTTGCCAGGGAGAAGAGTGCTGGTCTCAAGTCACCCACTGGGTGCCCAAGCTGGATCAATGTCTCTCTGCCTAGGGACTTGTCCCACTCTCCTGGGGTCACCAGGCAAGCAGCACTTGGGAGGGCTGGCAGGTAGGGAACTCACAGTCCGAGTACCCCTTAGTCCACTGCAGGGCCTGAAAAGGAAAGGTCCCATTCCCTGCAGATGCCTCAGGGTGATGGCTAACTTGTGTCTCTTGGCAGCCATGGGTAGGAAAGGGGCGCCTGCCCATCAGCTCCTGTCTGTGGGCTGGGAGGTGCCCTGAGGGAGCTGGGAGCTGGTGTCCTGTTTGCAGGAGGCTCACTGCTCACTGCGGCAGCTGTCTCTGGGCTGGTGTTGGCAGGTCTCTCCAACCGCTCAGGAGCCCACCAGCAGTCCCAGATGCAAGGCAAGAGAAATTTAATTGCTTCACCTACCCTTGTCGCCGATCTTCAGTCCTCTCTGGGGCCTTTCTCCTTCCAGTTCTCCTCCGCAACATTTTCCTGTGGGGTCTCCTGTAGTTTCAGGCACCCTTCCTTCCAACATTCATCTGGTCTATGTTTTGTCTGCCTGTTTATTTTTTTCACTTTCTTCTAAAGTCTATGTTTCTTGTAGAGACACTTGGGCTGGTGGTTTTTCTCGTCCACCATCTTGCTCCTCCCCTCCACACAATCCCAAAACTAATTTTTTGATCACCAGTGGCAGGCTATGTTAACTAGAACCCTGATTAGAATATTTAACACTGATGGTTGCCCATTCCCACCGCTTAGATCAAATAAATCAGAAGTGCTGGGTTTGAAGC
>NW_012148841.1:10312338-10313748 GCF_000956105.1 Propithecus coquereli | reverse complement strand
ATTTATTTCCTGATAAGTGAACAAGTAAATGAATCCTAGATTATTTCTAAGATCCCTGTTGGCTAAAACATTATGTAAAATTATTGAGGTCAAATAAATATACACTTTCTTTGTAAACCAACACAATATACTAAAACTTGTATTTGAAAAAATAGGAGCCAATTTCCATTTAATTTATAAAAGGGTAAATTACAGAGTTCCCTTTAATGTCAAACTTCAGTAGGGCCTTCATTAAGATCTTTGTGATTTATACATAGTTTTTTAATATGATAGTTATCCATGAAAGTATATCTCTTCTAATCATGATGAAAATTATGTTTTCTTTTGACAAAGAAGCTACATAATATGACTGCTAAAATGGCAAAAAGAGAAATAGAATAAGAATCTCACATATTCCTACTGTTATTCATGACCTTTAGGAATTAAAAGAAGTCACTTACGACATTTTGCTGAAGACTATAGTTGATGCAGCATTTTCTCTGCTTGGAATGTGCTCCATTTCCCTAAAATAAAATACAGTAACAGGGTTGTGAAGGCAAGGAACAGTGGGTAAGGGTAATGAATCCAAAAGCAAGGTATTTGAGAATATACTTGGGAATTGTTCTTCTTCTGATATGAAGATGGACATTTCTTCACTTGTCCACAATTACTATACAATGATAGAATTTATTTGGCCTGCAAGGAGGTGGGGCTATTTAAAACATCAGAAAAGAGGTTCAGGTGTAGAAGATGCTGTTACTTAGGATGGCAGAGGACCAGAGGACCCATGTTGATCTGGATATTTTTCATGAAAGAAAACAACTTTTTTATGGAAATAAACTTTCCCCTCAGGACTGCTTTAGCTCTGTCCCACAGATTTTGATAACTTGTGTCTCCTTTATCATTTACTTCAAAGGATCTTGTGATTTCCATCTTGATTTCCTCCTTAATGCAATAATCATTCAGCAGAAGTTTGTTTCGTTTCCATGGCTTTGTGTAGACCTGAGCGTTTTTGTTGGCGTTTATTTCTAATTTTATTCTACTGTGGTCTGAGAAGATGCCTGGTATAATTTCCATTTTTTTTTTTTAATTTTTTGAGACATGCTTTGTGGCCTAGAGTATGTTCAATCTCAGAGAACGTCCCATGAGCTGATGAGAAAAACATATATTCAGTGGCTTTTGGGTAGAATGTTCTGTAAGTGTCAGTCAGTCCCATTTGTTCTAGAGTTCTGTTTAAGTCCATTATTTCTTCATTTATTTCTTGTTTGGAGGATCTGTCTTGTTCTGTCAGAGTTGTATTGAAGTCTCTGGCTATTACGGTGTTGCCGTTTATAATTTGTTTAGATCAAGCAGGATTTGCTTTATGAATCTGGGTGCACCTGAGTTAGGTACATAAATATTTAGAATTGTTATATCTTCTTTTTGGATTAT
>NW_012148841.1:10306576-10308348 GCF_000956105.1 Propithecus coquereli | reverse complement strand
AAAAAAAAAAAAACAGGCAATAGGGCCAATTATAAGTCTCATATAAGATCCCTGTTTTTGTGAAGAACCTAGATTCTGAAAGTGATTTAGTTATCTAGATACACTGGTCACTAGGTATAGGGGCTAGTAAATGAGCCTGTGCTTGGGTAGATTTGTCAACAGAAGGCTCTAATAACAGGATAAGGGAGAATAAAATTCCAAAACACTACCAAGCCTCATTGCCCCAGTCCTACATATATTTGGTTATTATTAATTTCAAGGGTTTATAGCAAGAGCAGACATTCCTAGGCTACGTTATGTAATCAAGTACAGTATTTCTGAAACTTTAATGTGTACATGAGTCTCTTCGGAATCTTGTTAGAATGCAGATTGTGATTCAGTGTTTCTGGGGTGGGGGCTGAAATTCTGCATTTATAACAAGCCCTCACTTCTTGCTGAGGTTCATGGGTTGCACTTTGAGTTGCAAGGATCTACACAATCTCTGTGGTTCATGACAGCAGCCTACACTCAACCTTTCTCATTTTCTTGTGCATCAGATTACTGATTGCAGAATAAATTCTCCTCAGAGTCCATATCTAGATGCATCCCTGCCAGCTCATCACACCATTCTCTTTTGGGCTAGACTCCATATTCCTCACTTCTGGGAGCTTTCCATTGTTTCAACATCTTAACAGCCCTTCAAAATATTTAATTTACAAGCACTGCCACATTTATAATTTATAGAAAGCATGTGACGTCAATGCTATTTTACCAACTTTACAAAAGAAATATTGAGGTTGCAGGTAGTTGTCAAACTTGCTCAGGGAGGTTCTGTGGTTTTTCCAGTGTCACAAGGACTCCACTCCAGGACTTCTAACTTCAGATTCAAAATTATTTTTTTCTAAAACCAAGATTTCCTATGTGAACTATGATGTCCTAATTTTCTTTACCTAATGGGATAACTATTCAGTAATATAAACAAACAGGACTCCCATTAATAATTTTATCAACTTGTATATAAAACTTTACATAAATTTTAACTAAACCTCACAATACCCATATGAAGCACCATTATTTTCACATTAGTGTAGAGAGGGATAAAATGGACTTGGAAATCACCTCGTTTGCCTGAGGCCAACAGAATATGGAATGCAATTTATGATAATTCAATAGAAGTCATCACATTTCATATTCACACATTTTATAAAAAATAAAGTACAATTGTTTCACCAAGGAATACATGAAAAGGCCATTCTATGGGTTCCATGGTATGCTAACTTACCCAGTGAGCCCCTATCACAGGGAGCAACTATCTTACTGAGTAATAGCATCTGCTGCACTTTACTATATACTACAGAAATTAGAACAAAACTAAACATTTTTATGAAGCACAACACATGAAATACAAGGTACTATGATTCCTAATGTCTTCAGAATAAAAATACAATCAAAAATATCAAAATAAATGTAAAGGAGAAACTTGTCCACATTATAATTATTATTACATTTCTAAATTCAATGGGAACTACACCACTGTTAGACAAAATTTTTCCTCTGCAATCCCTATAAACTGTATTTTGGGGTCCCTGATGCTCTCCTAGCAGAGAGAACACACAGGAAGAAAGAGAGGGAATTGAAGCCAGAGGATTAAAATAAACTCAGTAACTCTGTACCAAAGTATTTTGGGGAAATGAGACCACAATGAAACTTTTTCACTAGATGATTTAGGTCTTTTCAAAATATCATCACATAAATGCACATATAAGAATAACATCTATTGGATGTTGGGCAGG
>NW_012148841.1:10302661-10305545 GCF_000956105.1 Propithecus coquereli | reverse complement strand
TACATTGTGTAATTCAAACAAATTGTTTAATTAAATTCAAGCTCTTTTGTTCCCTGAATCATTTGGTCAAACTTAAGGATGTTAAACCTGCAGAATTGTGCTTTACTTATGGTTTAAACACAATTGAGACACATTAACATCATCAAGACTGTGGAAAGGATAATGAATTTTGCTTTGTTATGATGCTTTTCACTTCCAAATTCCAAGGACGATTACTGTGCACTTATTTTTTTATGAGGTAGAGTTTTCTCTGTGACACTTGGCCACTTAGTACATTACATTAAATTGAGTATTGTAAATTATTTCCCTTTATTTAGAGGAAAGAAAGAGACATTGAAAATAAAATGTAGAGCTTTCTAAATAAAATGGGACTTTATGAGTTTGTTTCCTGTGTTCCAAATTTCTATACTTTTCTGCAATTTCATTTTAAAAGAACTCTTCATTTCAAAAAGTGAATTCCATTTTGAAAATGGGTCTCTGGACCCATAAAAAGCAAAAAGTCTTTATTACCTGAACATTGGCCAAAAATGAAATAGCTGTGAAGTGTATTTATATAGATGTACTATAAAACATATTTCTAGATTGTTACTAGTATAAGGTAATATAAAATTTCCTCAACACATTTCCTTCTGCATGTTGTAGACTTTTTAATATGCTCCCCACCAATTTTCTATTTGAAGAATGTTAGTTTGAATTGAATATATATAAATAAAATGTCCAATATCATTACATTGTATATCTATGTATAATAATACTAAAAGAATTTAGAAACTTGAGGTGGTATAAGAAATAAGCACGATGGTTAAGTTTACCTGTCAAGTTGACTGGCCTAAGGGATGCCCAAAGAGCTGATAAACATTATTTGTGGGTATGTTTGTGAGAATTTAAAAGTTGAAGGGAAAAGCACAAAGGTACTACAGAAAAAATGGACAAATGACATTAACATTTAATTTTAAGAAAGAGTTATTAATATTGCCTGTAAACATAAGAAAATATATTCACCTTCACTTATAATAAAACTACAAATTAAATCACACTGAGTTTCAGTGTTTCTCCACCAAGAGTGACAAAAAGCAAAATCAAAAAACGAATTGGAAAATATGCTGTGCTGGTGAGGCTACAGGTAAAGGGGAGCTCTCGCACATTGCTGATGGGAATACAACTTGATATGACTTTTATGGAAGGGAATTAGACAATATCTTTTGATCCAGCAATTTATTTTCTAGGGATTTACCCTAATGGTTCACCTTGACAATAAGAAAATACATTTGCACAAAATAATTCATTGTAGCTTATTTATATTTGAAAACTTTTAGGGATGACCTAAAAGTCCATACTGGGTAGATAGGCTGAATAATCAAATGTACAACAGAGTCCTACGCAGCTATTAAAAAGAATGAGGAAAATCTCTATGAACTGATAAGGAGAGATACCCAGGTTATACTATTATACTGTTAAATTGTTTTTTTAATAGTACAAAACTGTTTATATACTGTGCTAATTTTTGTATAAGAAATAAATGGGGGAAATAAGAAAATATTCATGTATCCACTTATCTATTATAAAAAGAAATACAAGGGATAAACCAGAAAATAATGAGGTTGGCTAATGGCCAGGGTAAAGTGAATGGGTTGGTGGCAGAGGTGCACTTTCCATCATGCACCTTCTGTATAATTTTGATGTTGGGAACCATGGTGCATTCTACATACTTTAGGAAAATAAGGAAACCAACAAAATGAGGAAATAAATAACAACAACAACAACAACAAAAAGAATCCAGAATGGAATGCTAACAGAAACATGTGAACCTTCAAAGACCAGTGTTAGGCTAACAAAAAAAAAAAAAAACGTGAATCTAAACAAATTCCAAATTGATAATATAACCATGGTGAACAGGGAAAAAGAACTAGCACAAGTAGTTTTTGAACTCACTCATTTCAGCATATATGCTCAATCTAAGGATAGAGAACACTGTAAACGTATATTGCACTCTAGGTAGAATATTTATTTCCTTAATCGTATAAGTTAGCAATTTTAAAAATACATCTTGTGTCTAATTTGTAGGAACAAATAAGTTTAAAATATTGAGAATAACGAGAGACAGGATTTTTATTACGAGAGGAGGGAGTTACAATAGGGAAAAGGGAATGTCTAGAATGAACTTTGGGTATTGAATTAGAATTGGAGATGCCAGTATGAGCTCATGGTTTATAGTTTTGAGAGATGATGGTGATGATGATGATGATGACAGACAGACAAATTTATAATAGATGGATATACTTCTTAGCTTTCTTCTGAATTGGGCTAGAAGCAAAAATACCACAGTAGCAATGAGCACGCAAGCTCTCAGATCTGTTTCTAAATATCATTTCCTACTAAATGAAACCAGGGCCCGTTGAAAAAATTGTTGATTCCAGATATGAGACAGGAAAATTCAAACTGTTAGAGATAAGCTGGGAAGAATAATAGTCAATTAAATACACTATTAATTATGAAGGAATGAATGAATACACAAAAGTAATAAAGCAGTCATTATAGGGGAATGTTTGAATTAGTGATCTAGGAAAGAATGCAACATATAACTTTTTTTTGAAAGGGTAATCTGCAAGAGAAAATAAAATAATAAAAAAATCTGGCCCATGATTTCTCCTTAACAGCAATGCTAAGAAAAAAAGTATTTTGGATATAAACTATAGTGCTCCTGAAGTAAAATCATCTTTAAGTTATTAAGGACAGAGAAAGATATTTCATCAAATTCACCTGTTCTATTAAGACAGGGCATCTCATTGTCTAAAAGGAATTATTTGTCATTTGGCTGTATAAGTTTGGTTGTATCAGTCCACCCTTATTTGTCTAAATTTAAAGGTATATATATTGCATAATA
>NW_012148841.1:10295718-10299251 GCF_000956105.1 Propithecus coquereli | reverse complement strand
AATAAATAATCAAAATTTAAATTTAAATATTGAAAAATTGATCTTATGGAGACAGGAGTAGAATGATGGTTATCAGAAGCTGGGAAGGGTAATTGGGAGTGGGAGATGATAAAGTGGGGATGGTTAATGGATGTAAAAATATAGTTAGATACAATGAAAAATATTTGATAGCACAACAAAGTGACTATGATTAATAATAAGTTAGGGTATACTTTAAAATAACTAAAAGAATGAAATGGAATGTTCTAACACAAAGAAATGATAAATGTGCCTGAACTTGATCAAATGTTGATTACTACAATATTTCTGTGTCTGTGACTAGAAACACTATCTATGAAAAGCAGCAGATTTTTCACAGTCATTTCCATCATTAATAAAGTGACATGTTTGCAAAAAAAATTTAAATTTAAAAAAAGCAAGAATAATCATACAGAGGAAAGATAGAGAAAATACTCTTAATCTGAAGATGAAATAAACAATTCTTAAAAGCCCAAAGAATCTATTAATATTTCGAGTGATTAACACTATTTCTCGAGTGATACAGTATACACATAAACAGGAGAACACACACACACAATCAAGTAGGAAAATGTAATACAAAATCATTTCATTGAAAATGGTAACTAAAAAATTACTTAGGGATCATTTAATTTTTAAAAAAGGTGTGGAATGAATAGGAAGAAAACTTCAAAAGATGATCAAGAAGAGGGCCCATATTAAGTCATCACTCACCAGGACAACTTTCTCGAAGCTGGTGTGTGCACAGCATGCACTCTGATGGGCTGTTGGATCCATTCTGAGTAGGCAATATCTGTGCTGTACGCTCTGAAACATATTTTAATATTTTCCTTAGAGTTGCATGATAAGACATGAGTAAATGGAGAGACAGAAGGGAAATACTTTCCTGTTGGTGATTTCTTAGGAATTCATTCAATCACTGATGATGGAGAATGAGAGGCTGGCTCTTTAGGGGAAAAAAAAATTAAATCCTCTCCTCACAATGAACCTTAATATAAATTTTCATTTCCCCACAAAGATAAATCTGTTTTAAAAGACAGAATGAAATTCTAATTTTAGGAGCTTGATACAGCATTTGTCTTACGGTGAAACAAGTATTTTTTTTATATCTTTTTTTTAAGAAAAATATCTTGATAAATCATTTGGAACACGGGGATTGGGTGTTCAACAGACAAAGCAAAAAATGCAGGAGCTAAACAGCACTGATTACCCAGGAACCAGCATTTAGGGAAGAGGAAGACAAAAGGGAAGTGAGAAGAGAAAGCATAAGGGAGGAAGCGGCGGATGGGATGGCGTGAGACTGGGGAACTGTGAAAAATACCTGTAGAGGGCAATTGGCTCAAGGGGCAGAGTGCTGCTGGCCCAGGCTGGACCCAAGGAATAGAAAGTAGTACAAAAACAGCAAAGGTCCTAAAATATCAGGAATTATGCTGGGGAATGTACCTGAGATGCTATTTAGACTTCTTGATTTTCAGAGGTCTGCTGGGAGAGGAACCCTCCAAGACAACCTGCGGGCCTAATAATGGCGCATGCGGGAGGCAGAGAGAGAGAATTTCAGCTCCAGCTGCTCACCTACTTAATGATCAGCCACAAGCTCCGGGGCACTTTGATTTCCAAAGTCTCCATATGCTGATGCTATTATTAATGATAGTAATGTAGTTATCAAATTGCCAAAAAATAAAAGAGAGATGAGATAAAAACTAAACAAAGGCGACAATTTTAACAGCCTGCAGTTCTCTGCCCAGTGAACAAAGTCTATATCAACTCAAATTGCACAGAGGAAAGTTAATCACCAGAAAATTGAAGTCCAGCCTACTCATCTGCTCTGATTTTGCCAGTACTGCACAAGCGTCAACATTATGGCAAGGAGGAGATGCAATAATCAATACAAAAAGTAAACAAGTAAGCTGAATGGAACCCAAGTAAATCATAAATATAAATACCTATCCCCTCAGCTTAACTACCAGTGGGTCAGTGAGAGGGTGAGGGGTGTGTGTGTGTGTGTGTGCACGCACTTATGCTCATGTGTATGTCTTGTACACATATATATGTAAGCTCAGACCAGGCTTGGAAAAACTCAAACATTAAGAGCCATTCAGTGATAAGATATTGCTAATTGTCAACATGTTTTTAAAAGTTGCATATCCTCTGTTAGATATGCAGTCCTATATTCCTTTCTCCTTTATAAACATTTTTCCACAATCTCTTATGAGCTATTTCTAGAATAAAAATGAACAATATGAACTCAACTGAAATTAATTAAGTCAATCAGTGTGACAAGGTAAAGCCCCTGCCCTCATGGGTCTTACCAGTGTGTTCAGATCCTCAAAAAGACATAACTGTGTGGTATCTTGGGGTATGGGAGAAATGGCCTCTGCTCTCATGTAGCCACATACCCCTACCAGAACACATCGTCATAGTGTGGTTATGCAAACACAGACACACTTTTCAAAATGGATTAAAAAAATGAGGACCTCTTTTGAAATTAAGAAAATATAGGCAAAAATAGCAATAAAAGCATGTGTATTCTGCCCTTCAAGGTAAAAGGAAAGCATGGTAAAATTCTCAATAGCATACATTAAAATGAAATGATATAAGAAAAATCACTAAATTTACATGAAATAAACATCTTTAAGTAAATGAAGGTGGAGACACTTTTCTACTTGTGAGTGTGTGTATGTGCATGTGCACATGTGCATTAAGTAGAAAGGAGAGAATACAAGCAACTACATTGAGTGTATCTACTCCAAGCACTGTGCCATGTATTTAATAGTTTCCTGAGAAAAATTCTGTGAAATAAAATATATTACCTGTATTTTACAGGTGAAAGAACACTTAGAGAGGTTCAGACAGTGGTGATTTTGCATTTCTAAAATTTGCTGCGGAAAATGACTGGATTCAGATTATTAGATGGACACTTACCTTCTATGCTAAATATTCTCTTGTCAGCTTTTAAAATATGTTCATTGTAATACTGAAGCTCTAGGGTGGTCTGAATTTGAAAGAAAGTAACACAATAACACATTTCTACTTGACTCCTTTTAGTGTTTTATTTCTTAGAAATTTCACAAGTGGAAAAGGCCTGACAAGCCACACAAAATGAGTGACGGGAGGAAGAATTATTGGAAGAATTTGTGAAAACAGATTCTCTACTTACAAAAAGCATCCCGGTTTCCTCCATGTTCTAGCAAACAAGCATTCATGTCCATAGTAATTTGGTGGTGATTTCAAGGATTACCTAACCCAAACCATGAGTTTCAAAGTTTTCAAGTATCCCAATACCATTACTCAAAATGCTTTGAAAGCATCTGCTTTTTAACCATGTTAATGTATCTGGTGGATTAAGTGAGGTAAATATTAACCTCCTTTATGTATTAGGGGACTTTGACTTTCACCCTTGTTCTCCTAAGCAGCAAGGACAGGTTTTAGGAAATGAGTCACTGGTTTTGACAAGGGATGAGGATACAAAAATATTATCTCTTGAAGTACTGCCCAGGCAGCAGCAGGGAACAATG
>NW_012148841.1:10281436-10294163 GCF_000956105.1 Propithecus coquereli | reverse complement strand
ATAAAGACTCTGCATCATGAATATAAGTAGAATATAATAGTGAAATTTGGTTTATTTTCTTGTGAAAAAATTGCATTAGATTAGAATGATAACTTTGAATATTTATTTATTAGGATTATAAACTTTACAAATTATCTAGTAAACCAGGTCATGTATTAAGATGTTGCATGCATCAAAAAAATCAGTGAAGGGTGACTAATAATCTTAAAACATATTAAATATACTACACTGATTAAGTAGTTTCTTAATTTTTTTCAGTAAGTCAACTTTTCCCTATGGGAGAGTAGTTCCCACAACAGTTTGCAAATAATTTACCACCTTTGCAAAAGAAACAATTTCAATACAGAGATCTCAATTTGCATGATATGACTTTAAATGATGAAGTTGTTTTTCCCATGTAATTTAGAGAATCAGTTCCCTGTATATGTGTGAGACATTTACCTCTAAAAAGATCTTAACATAACGACTATAATTTTCTAAATACCTTGTGTAATGTGCATTTAAAAATCATAGCAATTTACATTCAGTGGGTGAGAAAGAAGAAGCAGAGAAGTAATCAGGGAAGATGCAGAACTGCATTGTCAGACAGGGTTTAAAGCTCATGCTCTGGAGCCAGAGGAATCTGGGAAATTTGGGTTTAAATGCTATCTCTGCCACATATGAGTTGAAGGGGCATGAGCATCTGAACCTCAATCTCTTAATCTTGCATATGGGCAGAACCCTTCCTTTCATGGCATCCTCTGCTTTGTCTTTTTAAAAATGCTATAGATGTTTTAGTATCATTTCAATGTGCCTATATTTCATAATTTTGAGTTGTAGATCCTCTATTCATAAACAGAAAGGATCCTCTATCACAGGGCATTTCAGAAACCACTTTGGGGCTGTTACAGCAATCCCTTCAAGAGGATGGGAGAGCCTCCTTTGGGCAATATAGTAAGAGAAAAAGTAATCAGACGACTTCAAATCACCTTCTAATGCCAAAATCAAGTCACTTTCCCTATGAAGACTTCTCAGATTCTGCTTTGGTTTATTTGGTTCAAAATGAATAACATTTGTTAAATGAGTTGAATTGACATTTGAAACTGTTCTCTCAAACTAAATGCAAGTCTGGGGCTAAAATTCCAATTCTCATTGTTTACTTATTTATTCACTCATTCATTTATTCCTCCATCCATTCATTTAGTTCTGCTTTCTCTCCAATTTCTACTAGGGAATATCTGTCTCTAAAGTTCCAGACTGTATATGTAGGCATATATTCATATGTGTCACTTTAGGTGAGAAATGTGCTCTATTCTGATGTCATTATCCAAATTCAAATAAAGGCATATGGGAAAGAGTATGGACATCTTTGGAGAGATGAACATCCTTGGACTGCAGTTCTATTTCACTATTTCATTAACAGGTATATATTTTCTAGATTATAAACTGTAGTTTGCTTTTGTTAGAGGTTTATTTACTGTGAAGCTAATAAAGCTTAGGCTTCAGGGCTCCTTAGTTAGCTTGTGCCTCTTTCGAGGCCCTGCACCTAATTTTGCTTTTGTAATTTTGATTCTTTTAAAAAAGAAAACAGCTACAATTATATATTATAAGCTTTAGGTCCTATAAATCTGAATCTGCCCCAAATATAATATAAATGTTAATTTTCTTGGAAAAGATTTCTGGAGGTGCTATTGTTACTACCCAACTAGGTTCATTGCCCACTGCTGAAGAGGAAGCCAATACACTGAGACAGCAGGGGTGACAGTGGTGAAAGAGTTTAGTATCGGCAAGGCTCCATGCAAGGAGATGGGAGAAATTTCTCAGATCTGACTTCCTGAGAATTTCTGAGCCAGGGTTTTTAAAGATAGTTTGGTGGGTTAAGGGCCTAAGGAATTGGGTCTGCTGATTGGCTGGGGATGAACTTGTAGGATTGGGAAGCAAAAATAATCTTCTTGCACTGAGTCAGTTCCCGGGTAGAAGACTGCAAGATCAGTTGAGTCAGTTCCATGGTGCGAACCACTGGTATGGTAGGGTCAGTTGGTCCACTGGAATGCAGGGTCTGGAAGATATCTCAAAGACCAGCCTTGGGTTTCACAAGTTTGATGTTGTCTTTGGGATTGGTTCAGAAAGCTAAGAATCTTTATGACCATCAGCTATATGATTCCTGAGTAGTAAGAGATTTTAGGAAAGCAAGCTAGGGAACAATGGCTGGAGTGTGTGTGTGTGTGTGTGTGTGTGTGTGTCTATACATACACACATACATACATATGCATATATGTATTTTAATTATGTCTATGCTATACCTTTGCAGAGTTCAGATCCCTACTACAGTTTCCACCACCTTATGGTCTTCTTCTTAATTTTATAAAGGCAGTTTCACTGTTTCTGAAAACAATAATGATAATTGTCAGTAATAATTACTTTATGTTTAATTCTCATTCTATTTATAGAGGCACTTTTTTGGCTAGTCACTTATAGGTGTTTTATAAACATTATGCCCAATTCTGGCAATAACTAATTAATAAACCAAGGGAGATGGATAGATATATACCGTATAATAAACCAAGGAATATACGGAACCAGCAATGATTCAATCCATGTTCTGCTTCACTCCAAAATATTTCTAAAGCTTTTTACATCACATCATACTTCAATGTGGTACAAGTGTGGTTCCTTTTAAAAAATCCTTTTACATGTCACTAGGCACTAACTGAAAATCAATAGAATAGCAAAGTAAGTTGGCATATGGTTTTTAAATTGTTTACTTTGTTATAGGTCATGTTATGTCAAATCACATCTAACTTTAAAACACCAAATAATCCATTTACAAGTAAGGTAATAGTCTGTCAAGTCTGCATGCTGGGAACATTAGTGGAAGATGAATTAACCAATCAACAAGGTAGTTAAATGTTAAATGTTAGTAGCTATAAGATCTAAAAGGGTGAGTATTAATTCAAACAATGTTAAATGGTATTCATGGGTAAGTGAACTATGCCTCACATTTTAAAAAATAACTCAAGTGTAGAATGGTCCAAAAATGCTTCCTCGAGGATATTTATAGACACCACAGTTTGATTTCTTAGTTGAGGTGGCTCCTATTCAAGACATTACACTTAATGTGTATGTGAGCATTTTGTGAATCTGGCCAATGAGAAGAATTTTCCATAAAGTTTTGAGTGATAAAAACCTCTGGGTGTATACTAATCGCACTCTTTCAGGCTCAGAGAGCTCAGTAAGCTGGTAGCCTGTGCAGAGTGGGCCCCATATATCTAGGATAAACTCACATTTTCTAAGGTAAGGACACTGACATGTAAAACTAGAATGCAAATTAATGATGTTGAAATAGAAATCTAAATGCCAAATGGCTCTTGCAAACTCGTGTCCTACGGCCAGCCCATTTTCCCCGGTATAAAATCTACATACAAATCCAAATTATGAATAAAAACAAAGTATAGTATCAATTAGTACTCAATAAGCTTTTTTGTTAAACAAATGAAAGAATGAAATAGACTAACACATTCTTTCTTCTGGACTTTTTGTGTTTATTTTTATTTGTTTGCTTGTTTGTTTTTCATTTTGTTTTGCTACGTGTCTTTTCCCACCAATCAGTCGTGCCCATGAGCAATTGTTGCAAAGTTGTTTTGCATACATGCCTCCCTGATTCTCTTCTTCTTGTGCTTTCAGGATTCACTGACTCCCTTTGCTGCATTCTTTCCTTCTATATACAGTAGTCCTCCCTTCTCTGTGATTTTGTTTTCCATGGTTTCAGTTATCCGCAGTCACCCATGGTCTGAAACTGTTAAATGGAAAATGCTAGATATAAACAATTCATCAATTTTAAACTGCTTGCCATCCCACTTAGTGCGCCAGGGATGCGAATCATCCCTTTGTCCAGCAGATCCACACTATCCGTGATTCCTGCTTGTTAGTCATTTGGTAGCCATCTGGGTAATCAGATCCACTGTGGTGGTATCACAGAGCTTGTGTTCAAGTCACCCTTACAAGTCACCCTTTCTAGTCAAGTACAAGAGTAGTGATGCTGGCAATTCAGATATGCTGAAGAGAAGCCTTAAAGTGCTTCCTCTAAGTGAAAAGGTGAACGTTCTCACGTTAATAAGGAAAGAAAAAAAATAGTATGCTGAAGTTGCAAAGATCTATGGTAAGAACAAATCTTTTATCCCTGAAATTGTGAAGAAGGAAAAATAAATTTGTGCTGGTTTTGTTGTTGTACCTCAAACCACAAAAGTTATGGTCACAGTGCATCATCCCAAGTGCTGAGTTAAGATGGAAAAGGCATTAAATTTGTGGGTGGAAGATACGAACAGAAATGTGTTCCAATTGATGACAAGTGGGTTTGGTACTAATCCTGGTTTCAGGCATCCACTGGGGGTCTTGGAAAGATACTCCATGCAGATAAGAGGAACTACTGTATCTCTCCCACCTCCTCCTGCCCAAAACCATTGCATATTCTCTGTATCAGTGAATAGTAGCTCTATTCATGTTCAATGCAAGTCTCAGGTCATCTGTGGCTCCTTGTCTCTCATCTTTTTCTTCTAACTTATTCCAAAGTTGTCTATTTTGCCTCACAAATTTCTGAAGTCTGTTCACTTCTTTTTACTTCTACTGCCATCCAAATCAAGCTACCATCTTCTCTTACCTAAATTACTGCACTTGGCTGCCAACTGAACCTTCATATATACTTTATCCCTCAATTCAATTCCTTCACTGCCACTGGAGTAATTTAATTTTCTCCAAAGGTAAATTGAGCCATGTCAACTCCCACCTTTCTCCTTGCCCAAACACTTTGATGGCTTCATTTGTGTTGGGATAAATCCAGACACCCAGCCTGTAGCATTTTGTATGGACTGTCCCCTACTTGATACTTTCACTTCAGGTTGTGCCTTGTTTCTCCTGACTGTAGGCTCTCTGGACTTCTCCTTTCCCTTCCATGGCCATGGTCCCTGTTTTCCTGGGGTCTTTACATTCTGCAGGCACTACTCCCTGCCCACCCTCACATCCACCTGTTCTTAGTTACCACACTCCATTCGCATCTCAGATCAAGCTTCCTATGAGAATCTTTCCCTGTGATCACCTGTATCAGGCATCTCTTTCTAGTACAATTTCTCATAGCACTAATGGATTGCTTCTCAGCATTAACTATCACAATTGAGCATTATTTTGTCAAAGCAAAAATTGCACCGGGCAAAGTGGAACAGGCAAGAATGACTTTATTCAAAGTGACTGCAATAGGAGAAAGATGCCAGAATTCACTCTGAGCTCAACTCTACTAAAACAAAGGGCTGGAGAGTTTGTGAGAGCTGGGTGGGAGATCTTAGACCATCTGTGCTTACTAATTGACTTTACCAAAAGGGAAAATAAACTTTATCATATCTTCATGGCAGGAGGTAGTTTTACAACTTGGAGAAAAGCCCTTGTTGAAGCTAGGCTCCTACCCTCCACAGAGCCTGGGAGACTAGGATACTATCTTCCTTGTTCAGACATCAAAGGGATGGCTCCCAGGCTCTTGAGAAAGGCAGTCCTGGGTTTGTAACACAGACAAGATGCTTTAAAAAATATTTACATTTCAAAAAGGCAGAGAAATAATTTACAATTACAAATTTTCTAAGGAAATGATCTAAGAAAAGGGAAGTCAGGGGCCTAGAGGCAGGAAAAAGCTTATCTAAAGTTTAATCAAGCTGAAGCAACATTAAGACTATCTTGGTCAATTTGTCATTCCCCTGATTAAATTGCTCCAATAGCTTCTCATCATACTTAAAATTCAATTCAAAATACTCACCATGCCTATAAGGCCCGGGAAGAGTTGAATCCTCTCTGTTCCTGTTCTTATCTCCTACCATTTTTCTATTTGCTTACTATGCTCTCATTATGTCCCTTTTTTTAAGTTCCATAAATATGCCATGCTCATTCTATTCTCCCACCTTTTGTACTAGCTGTTCTCTCTATTTGGGCTTCATAAAGGCAAGGACTTTTGTATCATTTTCACTTTTGTACCCTCAGTACTCTTGATACAGGAAAGTGAACCCCAAAACTGGGGTCCTGCCTGAAGACCAAGTGAGTTCTTGGCTCCACACAGGAAAGAATTCAAGAGTGAGCCCATAGAGTAAAGCAAAATCAAGTTTATCAAAGTAAGAAAAAGAAAAAAAAAAAAAAAGGAGGCTGGCCCATATACAAGGTAGCAGCTATCTCTCAGAGAAACAGAGCATAGCATTTTGTGAGTTTCTAGGGTCTTATTTTATACCTTTTATTTAATTTTAAGTTAAGCAGATGGAGGATTATTCATAAGATTTCTGGGGAAACAGTGAAAAGTTCCTGGAACTGAGGGTCCGTCTCCTTTTTAAATCACATAAGGTAACTCCCAGGAATTGTCATGGCATTCGTAAACTGTCATGGCACTGGTGGCAGTTTCTTTTAGCATGTTAATGTGTTATAACTAGCATATAATGAACAGTGAGGGTAGCCTGAGTGATCACAGGGCACTAAGGCACAGGTCCCACCCTGTGCTATAGTGAATATACCCAGGGCCATTCTATTTTGTAAAACCACTCTTCTCATTTGGATAGTTTCTTGGCTTAAGAGGTACAACGCATTTTGTGTATGTGTGTGGCTCAGTGTCATAGCTGTGAATTGGACTAGAGCAGTAACTTGGGTGAGAGCATTTATTGCTCCTGCCCCAGGGGCTAGAATACTCAGGGGCCATTTCCACCAAGCCAAAGACCTGAGGATACAAGCTCTCAAAGCTTTTATATTATTGGGTACCATGGGCAGAGTTTTATGTGTAATGCCTGGCAGGAAAGAACACCTCATGGTACACCTCCCAGTCTGACTGTGAGGGAGGTATGGCCACAAGTGTGCACTGCACAGCCATCCAGCTTCCAAATGTGCAATATAAGCTCTAGCTATTATGAAGTAGTGTTGTTTTCCTGTCTAGTCAGATGCCCCTACTCTAATAGTGTGGATATATGCTGAAGGGGGTAGTCATCACATATAGCTGGGAGTGTGTGGAGGAATTTGCAGTATAATTATGTCTTTTTATGCACAGTGGTCTTTTTGGTATAACATCTCACGTTCAGCCATTATCCGTGCTAATCTACCCCAAATTGATGTGTATCATCTGTGTGTAATGTTTGTGTGTTGTCTTACCAATGTAAAGACATGTCTTTTAGTTTTACCAGCAGTTGACAGGTGGGAGGTATGCTGAGTTGTAGGTAGCTGCCAATGATGAATGGTGAAGTTGATGTCACCTGTGTGGGTAGAGCTGCCGCTCCCTAGAGGACTTACCTAGTCACTCTAATTCTGCGATGTTAAGCATATTCCATGGTATCCTGCTCCCAGTGGACAAAGGTAGGTGTTTGCAAACCCAACAGTCAGACTGGCTATTGACAGCTGCTGTTGTCATGGCTCAATCTAAAAAGACATTGTTATTTGTCATGGATAGCAGGAGCAATAGCCTGTGGGTGCAAACATAGATGTTTAGAAGGAACTCTCAAGGGCAAATCTATCCTTGTGACATTGTTACTGATATATTTTCTCCCACAGGTCCTGTTAGGGAGGCTGCTGCAGGCTTTGAGCCTGGTTTATAATG
This sequence comes from Propithecus coquereli, assembly GCF_000956105.1. Lineage (NCBI taxonomy): Eukaryota > Metazoa > Chordata > Mammalia > Primates > Indriidae > Propithecus > Propithecus coquereli. The sequence goes on along the minus strand of NW_012148841.1, from coordinate 10,286,581 downwards.
CCACACATGTCTTCCCTCCCCAGGAGCAAGCATAATAGCAAATTGATAAGTTTTGGCCTTGCCCATGCCATTCACACTATAATGACTCTAGCTGGTATTGGTGTCTTCATATGATGGTATCACAAGGCTTTGAGACCTCTTTCAAGGAGCACAGTGGGGTTACATCCCCTTCAGCAGCCTCCATGGCAATCTCTGGCACCAGAGCTGATCCAATGTGGAGGCACCTTCCATCTCAGTTTTAGGCCCACACAGCCATTGCCTTTCAGCAGGTCTATTGGTGTTCTCAGGAGCGTGATTTGGCCATATGCTTCAGGGGTATGGTCTGCGTCTCAGATATAACTCTGAGAGTTTGCAGGACCTGTATTACAGGCCTTGCTGACAACTCATAAGGAGCAATGCCATGCGTGGTAGTGGGTGACACACTCAAAATCTGTATAGCCTCTGGGAGAGTCCTAGTCCAGAACATGAGGGAGCTGTCCTTGGACAGTGTACGGATTTGAGTTTTTAACAAACTATTTTTTTTTTAATGAGGCCTGGCCCCACTGCATTATATGGCAGGTGAAATCTCCAATCTAGGTTTTGTTCTATTGCCCATTTCTAAGTGTTGTGTTCTGTGAAATGGGAACCTTGGTCACCATCAATACTTTAAAACTCTTTAGGCAAAACAAGAGCAAAAACCAAAACACCAAAGGCAAGGTTACAAAATTAACTTATCTATAAGCACTGAGAATTTTGTTATACAAAATATAACCATTTGAGTCTTAAGGATTTAGAGACTTTTGTATCAGAATGTTTTTTTGTGGTCTTTTTAAGGATTTAATCATGTTTTAACAAAATGCGTATAAATCATGTCTAGTTCTCATAATGACAGGAAAAGGAAGCTCACAAGTAGCTAAATATTTAAATTACTTTGTAACAAATTTGTATTAATTTAAATATAACAGAAAGAAAATTATAAAATGAGTCTTAATGTCTTTGAGTACAGGCCTGGTCCTTTGTTTCATGAAAGCAGTTCATTTTGATTTTTGTCTTCTCCTGATTTTGAAAACAAGGCTTTGGTTAACTTGAGTTTAGTGTTAGATACCCATGAGTAAAAGCCATATAACTTAACAGCATTAGGGTTAGTTGACAATATTTGATATAGCTTTTATTTGATTTGAAGACTTTTATCAAAGATGTCAAAAGGTTCAAAATGTCTGATCAAAACAGAATCATAGGTCACTGTAAAATAATGGCAATTTACTTAATAAAGAATGATAATCAAAAGACTTTAAAGGCAATACAGAAAGTTACATGGATGCAAAAACCTCAACTTTTGAAAGTTCAGGGGAGCAAATGACTCTGAGCAATAGCATATAAAGTTTTCTGAGTGTATTGAATAATTCAGACATATCAAGAATGTCAAGTATAGAATTAAATTATACTGGAAGAAAATATTGCATTTCTAAACCTTTAAGATAAAATGTTTTAGTATTAGGCCATAACAACAGACTTAGAACTTGAGGGGAGAAAGTTATAGGAGCCAGTGAAAAAGGTTGAAGGAGAAAGTTATCATCCCAGTCTTTTCAAGGGGAGAAAAAGCTAAAAGCAGCAAGATATAGCAACAGTGGAACTTTTGGGATATAAAGAAGTTTCAAAGGAAGCAGATTATAGAATTAGAATCAAAACTTTTTGTAATTTTATTAAAAGCAAATCAATACTTTTAGAAAAGCTTGTTGTTTTAAGCAAAAATTTTTAATTATAATCAACTTGATCGCATATAAAATTCTTTCATAAATTCTCTTTTAAAAACCTTCTCACAATTTATATAGACCATCAATCACATGCTTGGATTTTCTGTTTTGTCCTAAACTTTCCCTTCCTTAAATAACCATTTTATTTTAGCACAAAAATTTACCATACAAGACTCTTTTTCATATATAATTGTTCCCCCTTTTGAACCCTCTTTATCAGAAATACATCTTCCTACTCATAACTTTCTCTACATCTCTCTCACCTAGTTATTGGCTCCTTTTTATCTTATTTTAATTTTCTTTCTAACTCTCTATTTTGAATCAACCTTTAAATAATCTTTGAATTAGATAAATTTTTAAAATAAAGAGCACATTTTTATGCCTTTCTTATAATTTTTCTTTCTTATTAAAAGCATCCTATATATTTATTTTTGGGTCACTTTATGTATAGTTCTATATACATGAACCAGAAGTTTTAACTCCCAATAACCTCAAACCTTAGTGAAAACCTAGAAAGCAAGAAATCTTGAATTGTCTGTTATAAGCATTTATTTAATTTATATTTACCTAATTTATTTATTTTAGCAGTTAACTTAGATCTTAGTTATCATTTTAAGTTATTTTCTTGTTAACCATTTTTATAGCTTGTGAATATTAGATAGTCACCTAAGTGAAAACCTTAAAGGTAAATACCTAGGTATTTTTGCTTATAACTGAGAAGATTCAGATAATTTTATTAGACTGACAATATTAAATTAGTTTTATCAAAAACTACACAAACAAAGATCACTTTCCCTTTGGCTGGTTTATAGTTTTAAAATCTTTGTGTCAAATTCTGACACCTTAAAAACATAAAAATGACTAGTAAACCCAGGCAAAAATGTTTGCTGACAATTTGAAGACATTTTTAATTTTTATTTTGCCAGTAATACTTTTTATTTTTTAATAACCTAGCTTATTTATCAAAAATTTACTAAATTTACTTGAACAGCATTTAGATTTATTTACTTAATTTATGAGCATGCCTTTATAAGTCAATTTGGTACCATGTACATACAGTATATAACATAATACAAGTATATATATGCAAATATATTTGAACATGTAGACATACACACATATAAAGATCTTAATAGTTTTTACTTCCAAATTTTAGTCATGAGATAATAATATAAACTCACCAGTTTGCAAAAGATGATTGGATCCAAATTGTTTCTGACAAAGTTGGAATTTGTTCACATGGCCAGACTTCAGTTGCCCCAATAGGTAATGTAATGAAAACTATTGACCAAAGTTTTGGGTAAAGTAGCTTCCATGGCAGTTTGATTTTTAAAAAGTCTCTTTTACCTTTTTTTTTCCCTGTAGTTTCAAATGAATTTTCAATGTTCATATTGTAGCTAGAACTGTCTACTCTAAGTAACTTTGAATTAGTGATGCTATAGACAGTGAATTTTATTTCAACTCCAGTAACTTAACAACGAAGTTTCAAAGGAGGCAGAAAAGAAAACAAACAGACAAAGATCTTAGTGGACTCTACATTTTAACTCTACAGGGGCAGATGTAGAAGGGAAACAAATTTGAGACTGGCTGCTAACACAATCACCCAATTGCTGTATCTTTAGCACCAGGTTAACTTATCTCTACTTGCATACTGGGCCCATGTACTCAATTGTTGTCACTAGGCCTGCTCTCTCTGCCTGTCTCTTCTGTCTATCTGTCTCTATGTCTCTCCTCTTTTCTCTTAGCAGGGCCAATGGCTGTCAGTGGCCCCAGATATCACACAAATTTGACTGCCTTGGGCTAGAGAAGTTATCTATTCTGGTATTTCACTGATAAGTCACAAGAAGGACTCAGACTAGCTTGAGTTACATACCCTGTTTGAAATAATTACTGAGGATGGTGAGGCTCTTTTATTGGTCCATCCTGAGTCATATGCCTGCATCGGCAGCCAGGAGCCTGGAGATAGACCTACCAAATTGATGTCACAGTATATTCACAATCAGAAAGAATCTAATTAATATACAAAAAGCCAAGAAGAACAAGGGAACACATGTGTGCGTGTACACACACACACACATACCCCAAAGTCTGCCTGTAATATTACCTCCAAGGGTATTTAAAATCTAAAACAAAACAAAAACTGGACTAAACTTAGGTGATAATTGTAAAATAATATTTATATATGCACTTAAATAATATGTATTTTATATTTCATACATACTATACCTAGTGTAGAAAATATAAAACTATACGTATTTTACACATGAATTTTGACATATACTTACATACATGTAAGTATACATATATATGTGTATACATATACATATAATATGTACTATTTTTAAACTTTCTATGCCATCAGAAATGTTATTCTTTTGACTGCTCAGATAAAACTCAGACTAGAAATTTGAGACATGAAGATTTTGGCTCTCTTTTAACTACACGTCTTGAGAGTTGTGGGGCAAGGGAGGATAAAGACCCTTGAAAGTAGGCTCACATCTATAAAGGCAGTTGAAGCTGTAGAAAGATTTATAAGCCCTCGATAAATAATGGGTTGGATTTCAAGATACCTTAATTATCTAGTGAAAACAAACTGGAATAAAATTAATGTCTGTGGAAAATAAATAATGTGACTTCTTCAAAAGGACAGCAATACATTCTAGATTTTGCAAATTAGACAAGGTTCTGCCATCTGGGGTTGAGGGGAAAAAAATGCTGTTGCCAAATCGATCCTACAATGACTCTAATGATTTATTCCTTCATTATGCACAGGAAGCCAGATAATATCATCATTCCCAGAAAAAGGCTTATATAAGCCAAAGAAACCCCTAGTACTATAGAATCTATGTTGTTCTTTTTATTATTTCATTGTTCTTCTGATATGTTATTGATATACCAAAAGGTATGAAGAAGAATTTAACAATCACTTGGTACTCACCTAGGTAAAGAAATCATTAAACTACTATTGATGCGCCCCATTATACCACATTAAATATTTATTTCCAGGTACCCTAAATACCTATAGAAAATGAAAACTTTATTTGTAATTTTTTACCCATTTATATAAATGGTGTAATTAATGTTTATTCTTCAGCAACTTAGCTTGTAATTCAACTTCTAGCTCTGATTAACTTATTTATCCTGCTACATAGTGTTCCATTGTCAAAATATTTGAGGATTTAGTTGTCTATTATGTTTATTAATATTGAAGGTGACTGAAAATTTTGCTTGATATTAATTGAACTGTGCAAGCTTTATTTTGATTATTATGTACTAAATATATGTTTTTTCCATACTTTTAACCTCCCTACCCCATTGTGTTTTAGATATATATCTGTAAAAACATATGCATGGGACAGTTTGTTTTTAACAAATATGCTCTGAAAACTACTGCCATTTAACAGATGATTTT
>NW_012148841.1:10278582-10280841 GCF_000956105.1 Propithecus coquereli | reverse complement strand
CCTCCCTCCCACCCTTCCTCTCTTCCCTCCATCCTTTTCCTTTTTGTTGTTGTGCAGTATAATTTTTCTGGTCATAGTATTTGGATATATTAATAGGTATTAATTCAACACCATTAAGATCTCACTTGAGACAGAGCAACCCCAAAAGAAAATTTCAGAATGTGCAAGATCAATAAGCAAAAAACTTTCTGATCTAAAATATATAAAATATTTGTCACTTCTGGAAACACTGTAAGATAATCAGGCAACCACATGCCCACAGGCAGGTGTCTAGTACTGACAGTGCTAATCTTAGGAACATATTACCTCAGATCCCGCACAATTATTTTTATGTCTTTTATCAACATGTGTTTACACATATCAAACAGCCTGGATATGGATGAAAGCTCTCTTTTTACAGGAAGAAAACCGAAGCATGCCAGCATTAGTCAGCCCAAAGATGCCAGCACCTTCGTACTTTGATGAAAAGACAATGGCAATAACCTCTGGCAACATGAGCTGATAGGAGCAGTGAATGTGAAGATTAATGCTGGATGAGAAGGCACTTTGGTCAGGTGTGTATGCATCCATCCCAGGGGGGAGAGATGATATTGATCCTGAATGCCGAATAATTCTTTTGCATTCTCCACGTCCCAATAGTCTGATCCTGCAGCTTCTTTGGCACAATTACATGGGTAGTAGTAAATTAATTATCCATCAGTTTTCCAGAATATTTCACAGGTTTCTATACCTTTCAGTGTATTAGATTCTGCCAGCAGCAGAAATCTGTGGCAGAGATCTCTTGATAAAAACTACACATTGTAGTCCTTCAGCTATTAAATTCTGAACAGCATTTAGAGTAGCAGCTGACTTTAAGGCTCTTTTTACAGAAGGAGAGCGGCTAGTATAATTGTTTGCATCATTTTTATTAGGTTAATCTTCAAATCATTCATTAAGGAATCTTTCTGGTGTGTGGGAAAGCAGGACAAAGCATTCCCACCGATCTGATCCGACAGCACCAGGCTGGTTTCTTTTAAGATCTTTGCTTTGTCTTCATTGTTCTAAGGAATCAGTACAATATGGTGTAGGTTTATTTGTTAGAATTAAGCATGGGATTTTCTGTGCTTTTGAAAAAAAGAATTCATTTACTTTATTTTCTAAATGTCTTGGCATCTACTTTTGCTCCCTTTAATTTATGATGACAATCCTCCTGACATTTTTCCTCATATATCTTTATAATTTTGGATCACTTACTAAAGATTGGTGGAGCTTTATATATTGGAATCTTATAATGCATTAATTGAATGTAAGTTTCTCAAGATAAGATTTAATTTTCTTTTCTTTCAGGTAGCACAGGAAAGTTACTAACAGATCTGGTTTTGATTCTTACTTATCAGCTTGTAGTTTTCATAATAATACAAGTAGTATAAATTTAGACCTCAATCTTTGTAAACAGCAGGCCCGTGGTTATGATTTCAGTAAACAATTTTTTTCCAAGCCAGAGCTCAGTTTGAGACAGAAAAAAAGCATACGTGTTATCTCACCTTTGTTTATCAGTGGGATTTTTTCATTCCAATCTAGTCTCATACCAACTTTAAGCAGTTGTTTTAGGTCCAGCTCTCCGGTTCATGCTGCCCAAAGTCTTTACTGCTCTCTCTGGGCTAGTAATTAATAGTTAATAATTATTTGTCACTATGGAAGGCCCATTATAACCAAGGTTGGCAAATTCGTTCAGTGTAGCTCAAAGCACTTTGATACTAAACATTTTTTTCAATCCCTGGAAATTTCCCTCTTTCAATACAAGATTAACCATACATTCAATTTTTGCCTTATTTTCTCTAGATTCCTAGTTTTGTTTGTTTGTTTATTTATTTATGTATTTTAGAAAGAGTTTATCCTGGATATCTAAGATGCCACTGTCAAAAACATAACTGTTTTCTTTCCTCTGACTTGTGTTTATAACTTTTTCACTAAAATTCTATTTGCTAAAATGTTTTAGTTTGATTTTCTTAATTACAGAGACATAATGTTCTTAAAGGGAAGTTTTGTATTTAAAAATGTTTAAAGCCCAGTTGCTTCATGAAACTAATTGCAAAATAAAAATCAAAATACAATATCGAAAGGTCTAACTTTTTTGTCATTGAATTCCTAGCAGAGGAAAAAGAAAAAGAAATTTGATGATATAATAGATGAACTATCCAAATTTGATATTATCTCACAGGTCGCTGAGGTTCATGTTGTTCAATATATTTTTCTCTCTCCTCTAAAAATGGATAACTT
>NW_012148841.1:10275507-10277404 GCF_000956105.1 Propithecus coquereli | reverse complement strand
CTGGGAGACAAAAAAGAAAAGAAAAGGAAAAAAAAAATTAAAAACACAACACACACTCTGGTTGCAGATTATTCTTCAAGTTTTAGTTTCCTTCACCAATGTGTATGCTATTTTTAACTTTCAGAGTCCTTAAGGAGTGGCTTTTGTATTTTATTCAGAGTTTTAATTATAAATAGTGGAAGAGATAGGCTATAATGGATTTATCTATCTTTTTGTTTTGGCACCAGAAGCTTCTTAGCTGGCAGTGTAGATTCTTATTTCAAAAAATATAAACTGATTACCAAAATATTTTGATCTCCCAAACCTTAACAATGCATTTGAGGTAAACTTTCTGTGATCACTACCGATGTGGGCTAGGTATACATCTTGTTTAAAACCAATTGACTTCTATTCGATACATACTTATGCTGCTTTGAATTTACAGTCTAATTAGATGACAAAATTTCTGTAATTCTAACGTTTTCCAAGTGCTCATCAGAAAATGCTTTTTTTTCCCTCCTTAAAGAAAAATGTTTCCTATTGCTGGAAAAGTGCCCTCTACAGTAACTTGTGAAAACAAGGGAACTGATTTTAAACTGCAAAACTCCTTTTCAACACTAATGATAAGGATTCTTTCCTAACTACAATTTCTTTAAAATATGGGGAAATATTTTGAGAAGTCAAAACTCGCATTTTCATGTTTTCCTTTTCTCTCCTTTAATTTCATTAAAATTGTACTGAACACATTAATTCCAAGTCACTATCATGCCTAAGTTCAATATGCTTCCGTGTAGCTTGATGAAGAGGCTATAAAGCTTTCACCTGCTCTTTTTATTTTCAGCAACTTAATGAAAAGTTAGTGGTATCTGCTTTAGGTTCGTTTCTTTGATTTTTTTTAAATGTTCACCAAGGAGCTTGTCTTTTTTACTTCTTTCTGGAAGATTTATAAATGAACACAGAATAGAAGGAAATAATTAGAGATGGCTAGAATACTAAACGCACGGATAGGATTCAGAGGGTGGAAATCCCTATTCATCATTTGGGCAGCTTTACTCCAGAGACCCCTTCAAGAATCTATTGAGTTAGAAGTGACAAAAATAATCAGTTAGTCTGCTCTTTCCTTTGTTGCCCCAAGTGATATGGTACCCAGTGAATTAAGCACTGAAATCCATCACCTACCTGCTTGACACAAAAGCCATTATTATTCTACTCTGAATATTTCAGATATGAAACAAGACAAATTGTGATTTTCAATTTATTCTCTTAACATCAAAAAGTGGGGAATTATGGAAGAAGGGCTGACTCAACCCGGTTTTGGTATGTATTCACACATCTCCCTTGCACTCTCATGTATTCAGGTTGATGAGAAATTAGTCAGACACATAATTGTCATCTCTAAATCATACAAAAAAATTTCATATTTTCCAAAGCAATAATTTTTTAGTGTAAACTGGGTTCAAGAAATAGAATTCAGGAGTAATCAGAGTTAAAAGCATATCACCAACACCCAGGAACATGTTATCTTTGGGAGAAACTGTGACTATTAGGTTAAAAGTTTAAGTAGCAAATAACAAAATTAGAAACTTTTAAAAAGTGGTTATGCCTTTTTGGATTATCACCACCAGTGTCTGAGAGTTCCAGTTGTTCTGCATCCTTGCAATAACTGCCCTTGTCAGCATTTTAGCCATTTCTAATTTTAATTTTAACTTTTTCCATTCTGATAAGTATGTAGTGGTATCTCATTCTGCCTCTGGTTTAAATTTTCTTAATGGTTGATGATATTGAACATATTTTTATGTGCTTATTTTTGATCTACATATTCTCCTTTTAAAAATATCTATTTAAATATTTTGCCTATTCTTGAATTGTTTGCTTTCTTACTATTGAGTTTAGAGAGTTTTAAAATATATTTGTATAT
>NW_012148841.1:10261211-10274932 GCF_000956105.1 Propithecus coquereli | reverse complement strand
TATTATAAATATACGATAACATGTTTAAACTGACCCATGGAGTTAATACTATCTCAACTAAAATATCATAGATTTTTTTTTTTCTTTTGGTTCTGTAGTTCCTGTGGTGGTGATAATGATGTTGATGGATATATACCTTAAAATTGTACAGGAATTCTTGTGGAAAACAAACATGGAAGAAGAATCTGAAAAAACTCTGAAAAAGAAATGTAAAGAGAGTAGAATAGAACTCCAAGCAATTAAAATATATTATAAAACTACATTAATGAAAATCGTCTTGTACTGGAGCAGGTACTGGCTGACCAAGTAATAAAATATAGTAAAGAGCCTGCCCTGATATAAACATCAAAGCCCTTGAAATCTGAGAAAATAATAAAGATAGTATCTCAAATCAGTGAGGAAAGAGGAATTGTTAAGCACAGTCATCAGCTGCATAATGATGTTTTGGTCAATTACAGATTACATATTCACCAGTGGTCCCAAAAGATTGTAATACTGTACACTTACTGTACCTTTTCTATGTTTAAATATGTTTAGATACACAAATACATACCATTGTGTTACAACTGCCTGCAGTATTCAGTACAGTAACATGCTGTGCAAGTTTGTAGCCTAGTAGTAATAGGCTATACCATATATCCTAGGTGTGTAGTAGGCTATACCAACTAGGTGTGTGTTAAGTACACCCTATGATGTTCACATGATGACACAATTGTCTAATGATGCATTTCTCAGAACAATCCTTATCATTAAGAAACAAAAGACTAAATACTAAGGCAACTGGCTAATCATTAGAAAATTCAAAAATGTTACATTCCCACCTTACTTGCATCATTAAAATAAATGCAGATAGATGAAATTTTGTACAAGTAAGTACAAAACCATAATATTGCTTGAAAAACTTTGATATTTTGAGTATCAACTTTGAGTACAACCTTAAAAATGTACTATGGCAAGAAGGAAAAAAATATCAGAAACAAGGATTAAAGGACAGAGCTAGAAAAGTATTAATAATTACACAAGTCACTTGCCAAGTAACAAATAACCTATTTTGCATGTTTCCTATTGCTGCTGTAATAAAATATCACAAACTGAGTAGCTTGAAGTACAAATATATTACTTTACAGTGATAAGTATAAACATGGATCTTATAGGCTAAAATCAAGGTGTAAACTGGGCTGTGTTCCTTCTGGAGATTCTAGAAGGAGAATTTGTTCCTTGCTTTTTCCAGCTTCCTGGAGGCTGCCTACATTTCCTGGCTTGCAGCCTCTTTCCAGGAATTATCTCACTCAGACCTCTGCTTCCACTATCATTCCTCCTTCTCTGACTCTCACCTTCCTGGATCTTTCTAATAAGGACCTTGGGTTACCCTGGGCCTGTCTGGATTATCCGGGATAATCTCCCCCATTATCCTTAATTTGATCATATCTGCATGTTCCCTGTTGCTATGGAAGGTAACACAATCACAGATTCTGAGGATTAGGATGTGGCTATCTTTGGAGGAATGATTATTTAGCATCCCACACAAAAGATTTCTTTACATCAATAAGAAAATGACAAATAACTGCATAAAAAGGTAGGCAAAGAAGATAATCAGTTTAGAAAAAGATTCACATAGGACACTGATGCTCACTCATAAGTGAAAATTGCGTATACAACTTTTTTCTATCAGCTGACGATGATGTGATTAAAAAAAGAAAAAAGAGCCACACACAAACACTGTAGATGGGAAGCATTTTTTGAAGGAGGTTTTGGCAAAGACATATATATGTACTTTAACTGAGCTGTTCAAGAAACACTTTTTGCAATAGAATAAATTAGGCAAAAATACTCAATTGCTTATCAATAGACCACTAGTTAAAGAAACTCCATTCAATAATCAAAAGTTAAGAGACAAAAATGGTAGTACACTTGGCTCCCTGTATTTGTGGGTTCCAAATCCTCTGATTCAACAAATTGTAGATCAAAAAATATTAAAAAAAATATATAAAGTAACAATCAACAATAAAAACAGTACAAATTTTAAAATACAGTACAACTATATATAGCATTTACATTATATTAAGTATTATAAGTAACCTAGAAATGATTTAAAGTCTATGGGAAGATGTGCAAGCGAGTGGGAAGGGTTGGGTAAATTCACACCTAATAGGTGTACACAATTTGGGTGATGGGCACACTTATAACATTGACTCAAACTGTAAAAATGTAAGATATGTAACCAAAACATTTGTACCCCTATAATATTGTGTGAAATGAAAAAAATTCTTATTAAATTTACAGTTGTAATTTCCAAAAAGAACATATACTTACCTCATGCCCATGGACAATGATTAAATCCATGAATTTTGCTTCAAGACCTATATTTTTACCAATGACCTCCGTTTCATCCCTCCATCCATATTCATTGCCACTTCTTAGGTGCATAATTCTACTTGGTTTTTCTTACATTAAATTTCACTTATTCTAAATTAAATTCATGTCTTTCTCTGACATTTTTGCTCAAGTTACCACTACTCTCTCTGCTTCTCTGACTTGAATATTCAGGGTTAACTTTGAGTTTTCCTTCTTCCTCAACTTTCAATAGGTACATGACATTTGTTATTTTTTAGACACCCTTCCTGTATTTGGAGATTTCTGTTCTTTGAGATGTATCTCAAGGTGAAAGCCAAAAACTTTTAGCCTTTCAAAGGCTTCTAATCTAAACTCTGACAATCAGACACAGCCACCACGGACTTTGGTCTGGATGAAGATAAAATGAATAAAAACATGACATTTAGAATTGATTCTGGTAAGGCTGGCAGAGGAATGAGCTTGCAGGCACAGTAGTGGTAGAAGTACTGGCTGAAGCTTCTGTTCCCATGATTGCTTCAGTGACCTGCAGCGTTTCCCTTCAAATGGAACAATACCATCTGCACTACGTAAAGAATGTCGCTCAATTGAGGTAAAGTCAAAGTCTTTATAGTGCTTTATAAGGTCTCACATGCTATGGCCCCTATTTATACCTCCAATGTCATTCAAGGGCACTCCCATCTTGCTTACTGTGTTCCAACCACGCTGGCCTCCTTGCTGTTCCTGGAACCTGCCAAGCTAACTTTCCCTCCAGAGCCCTGTTAACTTCCCATTTCCTGCAAGCATCTCCCCAGGTATCCTTACAGCATGCTTATTCCCTTTCTTCAGTTTTCTACTCAAGTCACTTTATCAGAAAGACCATTTCCTTCTTTATAAAATAGCAATCCTCTCATCCCTGATCACTCCTATTCCTCTTATCCTGTGTATTTTTTGCCGCTAATCTATGACTTTTTTGTTGTTGTTGTTGTTGTCTGTCTTACTCTGAAAATGTTATATTCAAGAAAGCCTGCTTTTATTCATGGCTTTATCTCACTGCCTGGCCTACCTAAACCATTGATAAATATCCAATAACTGAATGAATGGATAAATGAATGTTTTCCTACATGTTTGATTTCCAAGACTCATATGCCTACCTACTATTTTTGGAGATTGCATTTTTTGCCGCTAATCTATGACTTTTTTGTTGTTGTTGTTTTGGTCTGTCTTACTCTGAAAATGTTATATTCAAGAAAGCTTGCTTTTATTCATGGCTTTATCTCACTGCCTGGCCTACCTAAACCATTGATAAATATCCAATAAATGAGTGAATGCATAAATGAATGTTTTCCTACATGTTTGATTTCCAAGACTCATATGCCTACCTACTATTTTTGGAGATTGCATGAACTGCCTGATATTTTTTAATAAAATTACATTTTTGCTTATGTATCAAGAGTGGAATTTCATAGAATATTTTTAGCTAATGTACAATCTTTTACTAGAACTAGTAGATATATTAATATCAGAGTGTCTCACACCATATCATGTTGCCTCCTTTTTATTTCTCTTCATGTCTAAATTAGGCATTACTTCTAGACTGAACTACACAACACACTAAAACTAACCTTCTTTCTCCAGTATTATCCTACCTCAATTTACCCTCTGATTAATCTTCCTGAAATTAAGTACTTGCCAATAGAATGGGAAAGTGGTAGAAAATGAAGGCATCTTTTGATTAATGAACACATTAAAATACTTATTTCATTAGTTTACATTTCCAATGTTATCCTACCTCAATTTACCCTCTGATTAATCTTCCTGAAATTAAGTACTTGCCAATAGAATGGGAAAGTGGTAGAAAATGAAGGCATCTTTTGATTAATGAACACATTAAAATACTTATTTCATTAGTTTACGTTTCCAATGGCCATATTTGAATCAATTAAATATGATCAAATGGTATTTGAATAAATAGAATTTTTTTTGTTAGAAAACCAGAAGGATGATAGAACTATTTTATAAGAACCTTCTCAGCTTCCATTTCTAGATGTGTGCTTAAAATTTTATTGCTTATTCTTCGTTAAGGATTGAATTGTGTCTCTCCAAAAGATATTTTGAAGTCCTAACACCTTTACCTTAGAATGTGAACTTATTTGGTGAAAAGGTCTGCTATGGTTTGAATATTTGTCCCCTCCAAAACTCATGTTAAAATTCAATTGCCATTGTGATGATATTTGGTGGTGGGGCCTCTAAGAGATGTTAATATCATTAAGGCTCTGCCCTCATGAATGGACTAATGCCATTATTGAGGGAGTGAGTTTACACTGCCTTGTTCTTTCTCTGTCTTCCTCTCTCTCTCTCTCTCTCTCTCTCTCTCTCTCTCTCTCTCTCTCTCTCCCCTGCCCTTCTGCCATGCGATGCTGGAGCAAGAATGTCCTTACCAGATGACAGCACCTAATCTTGGACTTCCCTCCAGAAGCGTGAGGAAATAAATTTCTGCTCTTTATAAATTACCTAGTCTCAGGTATTCTGTTATAGCAGCACATAATGCACTAAGACAAGGTCCTGCAGCTATAATTAGTTAGATGAAGTCATACTGGAGCAAGTGGGTCCCCAATCCAACATGACTGCTATTCTTAGAAGACAACCATGAGAAGACAGAGACACACAAGGAGAATGCCATGTGACATGAAGGCAGAGATTAGAGCTACACCGTTGAAAGACAAGAAAAATCAAAGATTCCTAGTGCTGGGGTACAGAAAACAATAACCCAAAATATGGTGCTTTGGCATGCTAAATGCTTTTAATTAAAGAAAATTGAAAGGCTTCAGAATGAGCCTCAGAACCAAAGTCTCTCTTTGACCTTCCCCTATCCCCTTGTCTCTCTGATCCTCTTTCTTTCCCAAAGCACCAAGAGAAGCTTTTTATGGAATTTCCTCATCTGATTAAAATAAATTCTTTCAAAAAGAAATGCAATTATCTTAAGACGCCTCTTCCCCCAGTAATTTCATCAAATAATCAGGAAACATTAACTATCAGAGAGAAGGAGAGACTAGACCACACCCAGACTGACTTCTCATCTGTTCTTCTGAGTATAGCTCCAAGAGATTACCTGGGAGACCTTTTCTGTATAATAAGGCAACCTTTGCTCACAATGAAGTTCCACCCCTCACTTTACTGCCACCATCTCCAGAGCTCAGAGAAACTTTGTCCCAGGCCACTGTTCTTTGGGCTCATTCTTTTCCCCTGAAAATCAATTATTTTTATAAACCCCATCTTCCATTCCCATATAAAGAAAGAAATATAAGCATTTGGACCTCACCAGATTATTGGGTAATCATTCTCCTGTAATTCCCCCATGCTTATGCATGTTAAATAAATTTGTGTGCCTTTTTCTCCTAATAATCTTCCTTTTGTCAGTTTGTTTCAGCAAACCTTCTGAGGGTGAAGGGGAAGCTTTCCCTCCTCTTTAACACTACACTGGCAAACCAACAGAGGATAGGAACAGGCAAGGAAGGATTCCTGTACAGGTTTCAATAGAAGGATGGCCCTGCAGTCTTGCTTTAGTCTTCTAGTTTCTGGAAATGTGATCCCAGAAATTTCTGGGGTTTTTTAGCTACCCAGTTTGTGGTATTTTGGTACTGTAACCCTAGGAAACTAATACACTCTTCATGTAAGAGGAAAGGGTTTCTTTGTAGGGCATTTTTCAAATGACTTGTGGGAAAAAAGTCTAGTCCATTTTATTTGTAGTACACTCACATATTGTAAAATATAGTAATCAAGAGAATATTATTTAAACATTTTCCTAAAAATCGACTCTATTGTTGAATGTAGTTTTGACATTGAAGCTTATAAATAAATCCCACAGAGTAATTCTATACAGGCACGTATAGGTATACATTACTGATGACGATAGCCATTTATTTGCTTGTGTTTACAGATAAAAATTCTAAAGCAATTTATTTCTATGACATTTGTTCTCATAAATTGGCATTATGAATAGATTCAATTTCTTTGAACTTCTGCACAAGAATTACTAAATTCTAGCCTTTCTATTTCTATTTCTAGGTGAATATCCATTAGGAAAAAAACTGGTTTTATAGCTCTGTCAGCAGTTTTACTAATCTAAGTCAACTCCCACGGGTAAATATTTAACACAGTGTCATAGTCTTATTAGTGTTAACAAAAAATTCTTCATCTTGCACTTGGAGCATATTATTGGTTCTGCCCTTTATTGTGGAGGAGTATATGCAAACATCTCAGAGCAAATCGTGTACATAGCAGTCAAACAGTAAATACTTAGTAAATTGAAAATAGTGCATCTCATCATTGCATATCACACATACCTACTTCAAGGTGTTGAACACAATTTTAAACATTACATATCCTTTTTATCTAAAATAAAACAGAGCAACATTATATAATGAGATAGGGAAATGCGTAACTATATAGTGATTTATATTTTTCTTCTCACTTTTACAAGGAAAATGCTAATTCCTTATGTCAGTTATATTCTGTTTGGCACTAGAAATCTGTTCTTCACCTTTCTCTGCCCTCTGGGTCTTGGGAGGCTGACTCTGCAGAATGCATCAATGGATGCCCTACTGATCAGTTTGCCCCCTGGTTTTGTCAATGGAAAGCACCACAGGACACCACAGGGCAGGCCAAAAGAGAAGTTAAGAAGATTATTGCTCTACTTCTTCCTTGCTGGGCTCCTACCTTTAGTAGTCATTAAATTTTTAAATGACTTATCATTCTCTAATAGGCTTACTATATCCAAATATGATATTTTCAGACCACTACAAGATAAATATTATACCATTCCTTAGCAGATGCTTACTTTTACATTGTACCTTCCAGGTATCCCAAGACCTTGCAACATGTTCTTATTTTTTCCCCTACCAAGATCATAACAGAAAAATCATCATTAAGACATTAGGGCAAGAAGTCATTGTTTCTCTGGGATCTGAATTAAGTCTTGGAAGTATCCAGAAAATCTCTTGAACTGTGGTAGATTTGCTTCCCAATTTTTCAACAATTCATAGAGTGCACATTGGCTGTGGCCTTTCTAGCCCACTCTCTCCTGAGGCACAAATAACCTCAAGCCTCACCTATGTTGCTGGTATGAAGAACTTTCATAAGACATTCCTTTCTTCCCCCTTTCTCTAACATCATGTCCCATCTCCCAGGGTTTTCTTGCATAGATTGCTATCCCTTTAGCCACTCCCACAATGAATGACAGTAAGATTTTTCCTGTTTATGGCTTACTGTTGCATTAAAACCGTATACTCAGGTCTTAACATAGTATTTTTTACATAATGTTTGTATTATATGCCTAAATGTTAGATAAATGGAATCATGAATAAATAAATGAATCAACTTAGGGAGTTTTGTGTAATGTCCATATTAATCCATTGCTATTCAGAAAGTTAAAAAAAATCAAGTAAGCAAACCAATCGTGCCTCTAAATTATTAGATAAGTCTATATACTGCTTGTGAAAAAATTTTTTGTTTTATAACTTCTAACATCCTATAAACATAAGAAAGATAGTAAAGCAATATAAATGATATTGAATGTATGGCTTTTAGGCCATTATTTTTTAAGGCACATAACTTGAAAATGCATTCATTTGAGAAACCTATTTTGTGATAATTAGTATCATTATTTTTAATGTGAGTAAGTTCCTTGAGGGCAGTAGTAATTTCTTACTGATCTTTATTTACACCCTCTACATAACATAGTGTCTTGTAAAGAGTAGGTAATTGTCAGTAGAATGAAATAAAATTAAGCATAATTATTGTTGTTGATACCCTTATTATTTATAAACAATGCTTTATATTTATGATCATTTATCATTTTCAAAGCACTTTTGCATTTATTGTATCATTTGATCTATTCATTAATTGATTCATTCAAAAACAATTATTAAATCATAATTACACACATAGTTACAACAAGCTTATTGTCCAAAAAAGAAAATGGACACATAGTAGGTTACTATACTGCATGGGGTAGTATAGGGCATAAGGTAAGGAGATAAAATGAAGCTTCAAAGTTAAGGAAAATCCCCCTGAATAAAGAGACATCTAAAGGATGAGTAGGTATTAGCCTTGAGAAAGAGTACAAGGAAAGTAAGTGGAGGTTTCAGGAGACAGAGATAGCATATATAAGAGCCTTTAACAAGATAAGCTACTCTAAGAACTGTGCAATAGGTTTTCTGTACTTCAGTGCCTTTATTTATAAAATGAACATAATAACAGTACTTAGAAAATATTATAATAGTGACAATTAAAAGAGTTTATATATGGAGCAGTGCCTCCTGTGTTTGTTAAAAAATCAATCAGTCATTGTATGTATATTACTTCTTTTTATTGCTGAGTAACATTCATTTTATGGATGTACCAGAGTAAGTTCATCTATCCACCCACTAAAGGACAATGTATGGCTGGACATTAGGATATGGGAGGGGGTAGGAAAAACGTAATGAGATGCCAGACAATAAAAGCTTAACACAGTAAGATAACACTGGTTAAAAATATGAGTGAGGAAATGGATTGAAAGATATCAATAGGTTTGATAGATATTCAAGAGATGGAGATGATGAGATTTGATAATATTAATGAAATGAATACATAGATTGAAAGATAGGGAGGAATGAATGAGAATGACTTGTAGAATTTAATTTGGGCAACAAAACCGTTCATAACCATCCCTTATTCACTGCTCCAGAGTTTTTTTCTGTGCTAATCTGCTTCTGGCTTCTATCATATCAATTTTAATGGACTAATATGAATTCCTAGAGATAGCCATATTTCTCCCCTCTTCTGAGCTTTTCCATTTGTGGTTTCTCATTTTTATATACTCTTTTGTTCTGATTGCTACCTAACTTCAATTTACGTTTCATATGTCAGATTATTTAACACCTCCTCAGAGAGATCTGCCAGGTTTATCTTCTCTTCCAGTTATAGTCCCTTTTTTAAAACAGGACATTGGATAACTGTAATCATTTATATAGTTATTTTCCTATGGTAACTTTCCCTTCTAGACTGTAAACTGCATGAGGGAAGAAGACATGCTGTTAAAATACCATCCTCACTATATCACAGTATCTAGCACAGTTAGATGTTATTAGTATCTAACATGTACTATAAGTATCTGCTGAATAACTGATTGCTTGTGATAGAGAACATGGCCAGGAGGGTTGGGGATGGAGGCCGAAAAATTTTGGTTTGAACCTATCGATTTTTAGAAGACCTTCAGAAAGCCAGTGGAGATAATTGGCAGAAAACCACATATTCAAGTGCAGAGATCTGGATAAAGATGGGAGTATATAATTAACGTAGACAGTCTTCACTTTCATGGTATTATGTTAACTAAATCTTATGCGTATAGGAAACCTATCTTTACTCTGCCTGGTTCCATGGTGTTACCGCCCAACCATGTTGTATTGTCCACTGCACAGAGAGGAGCCAATACACTGAGACAGCAAGGGTTGCAGTGGAGAGTTTAATATTGCAAGACACCGAGTGAGGGGACAGGAGAAATTTCTCAAATCCATCTCCCTGAGAATTTGGAGACTAGTGTTTTTAAGGATGGTTTGATGGGCAGGGTGCTAGGGAATCAGTATTGCTGATTGGTTGCGTTTGGGGTAAAATCATAGGGGTATAGAAGTTGTCTTCTTGTGCTGTGTCAGTTACTTGGTTTGGTTCTTAAGAGCAGTTGAGTCAGTTCCTTGGTGTGGGCAACTGGTCTGGTTGGGTCAGTTGGTCCCCAGTTGGAATGCAGGGTCTGGAAGACTTCTCGATGACCAGCCCTAGGTGTCACAAGGGTGATGTTATCTATGGCAGCAATTAAGAAAGCTAAGAATCTTTATGACCATCAGCTATTTGACTTCTGAGTAGTAAACCATTGTAGGAAAGTAGGCTAGGGAAAATGGATGTTTTTTTTTTTTTTTTTAAATGCCTATATCTTTGCAGAGTTCAGGTCCCTATCACAGTTCCTACCTTTCATCCCTTTATTAAGAAAGCTAAGAATCTTTATGACCATCAGCTATTTGACTTCTGAGTAGTAAACCATTGTAGGAAAGTAGGCTAGGGAAAATGGATGCTTTTTTTTTTTTTTTTTAAACTATGCCTATATCTTTGCAGAGTTCAGGTCCCTATCACAGTTCCTACCTTTCATCCCTTTATTAATTTCAATGAAGGGCAGTTTCAAGGGTAACCATGTAAAGACATAGTTCCAATATACATGCATTTCAGTTAACATGACACCATACAAGACAAGAGCTGTCTACATTTTATATTAATAATAAAGGGAAAGGATATAGATAAGATTGTCCAAGGAGAATGTGTACAGTGAAATCTATCTGTAGCTTTATTCAATAAGAAGACCAAGCGGAGAACATTTTTAAAAAGGTAAATCAAGGAGAAGAGAAAAGAATAGAAGGAAAATCAAGATTTTTTCTCATGAAAGTCAAAGAAAAAGTTGTTTTTGGTGATCTCGCTCTGAAGAGAGACTATGGATATATGTGAGAGGAAGTTGGATTTGTACACAGGTGGGAGGTAAACTGAAAGAGAAACTACAAAGTGACTGTAAACATTCAAGAAGCCAGGACTCTAAGGAAAGAGGAAGAGGACCATCTCTGAAGGAGAAGAGATTTTGTAGAGACATTTTGTTTTGTGATTTATTAGTGTGTTTGTTTTAAAGGTTGATGAGATTTGAAAGAACTTAAATAAAGAACTGTTTACTTTTCTAGGAAGGAAGGAGACAATGAAAATAAAGAGAATGGCATTAAAAACAAATGAGCTATCAAGCCATGGAGGAAATTTAAATGCATTTTATTAGGTGAAAGAAGCCAATCTGAAAAGGCTACGTACTGTATGATTCCAACTGTATGGGCATTCTGAAAAGGGCAAACTACAGAGCCAGTTAAAGAAAAAGTCAGTGGTTTCCAGTGGTTAGGGGGAGGAAGGGATGAATAGGAAGAACACAAAGGATCTTTAGGCAGTGAAATATATTCTGTATGGCACTATAATTGTGGATACATGTCATTATGCATTTGTCAAAACCCACAGTATGTATAACACTGTGAGTGAACCCTTGCGGGGAACGTGGCCAGTGTTCCCTGCAAAAAACCGGGTCCCTTTGGTAGAGTTGCAAGGGATAAGAAAATAACAGAGAAAAATGGAAAATGAAAGAAATAAAAGAATACACTGAGACAAAGATATAGTTTTATAAGTTTATAAAGATTATAGGCCAAGAGGGAGCTCAGGGGGCTTAGACCTCTCCGTTGGTCTCAAAAAGCCCCGAATGAGGTCTTACATGGTAACTTATAGAAAATAGTGAACAACTGTCAGGGGTAACAGATTTACATAACAGCAGGTAGTTCCTCTCAGGTTAACAGATTTTCAAAAGGCTTTTACAGAAGGCTTCTACAGATTCTTTAACTAATTCTATTTACGTGGGCAAACGGTTACAAAGTCTTTCAAAGGTTAATTTCTAAATTCTAAGGTAAGTTTATCATTTAAACAGAGGGGTTAAACAGAGATATGTAGGCTCCATGTTTATTAGGTTATTGTGAATGGAGACAGGTAGTCTAGAGTGGTTTAAACAAAAGCTTTGCTTTTAGCCATTCGGGAAGCTGTCGTTTCCGGGAAGCTGTTTGTTCCAGAGGGCACTCTATTGTCAGCTCTTAGCCTACAGTTTTTAACAGATTCACTTGTGCTTTACAAAGCAAATCCAATTCTTTAGGTTTGAGAAACGCGGCGCCTCGTGGGATACAGCCGCTACTGCCTTTCAGAGATGCCCTTCCGAGTGTAACAGCATTCAAAATGCAAACCAACCCGTTCAGATATTCTTTCGGGGCAAAGCTCTGAAAAACTCCTAAGACAAATCCTGTCCCCAAGCACATTTAATACTAATTCATGGAGCGACAAACCCTAATGTAAACTATGGACTTTGAGTGACAATGTTGTGTCAATGTAAGTGCATCATTTATAACAAATGTGGTGGGGAATGTTTATAGTAGGGGAAGCTGTGTTTGTGTGAGAACAGAGGTATATGGGAAATCTCTGTAGTTTCTGCTCAGTTTTGCTGTGAACTTAAAACTTCTTTAAAAATAAATCCTATTTAAAAAATAAGGATGGAAATATTGAAATAGAAAAGGTAATCTACAGGCTCAGATCACTGAAAAAGCAGGGATGAGACTGGAAACACAGGTTTGTAAATAACTGAGGTCAACTTTTCCACTATGTCAGTTTAAAATAAGGAAACAGGTGAATTAGATTCTGTTAGGATTATAATTTTCTGTAAGTAATTTCATAGTTGCAAAACTTTGGGGATATCTTGTGTGGGTGTTTCTATTTTTCTATTAAGAGAGACAAAAATTATAATGAAGGGGTTGAATGTTTGAGAAGAGTGTAAAAGGTTTGAAAATGCCACTGTGGACATTTCCCTACCCAGGAAAAGAGGGATTATTGGATAGTCCTGGAGTCCAGCTAAAATTGAAGGACAGATTTACAGCAGCACCAATGCATAAACATGCCTTGTTTTTCTCTCCAGAAGGGCTTCATAGTTGTAGTTAAAGAAGGAAGAAAAGTAATAACTGAATTGATCTAGGGCTGGGCTTTTCACATTTAGTGTTGACAAAAGACTCAGAAGACAACAGAACTAAGGAAACTTCTAAAATATTAATGTGGTAAATCATAGGGAGCTCTAAGGGAGAGAATGAAAAGTAAAGAGTGATGAAAAAGAAAGAGACTCAGAAATGTATTTGTCCTGCTGATGTGACATCCCTAAATGACCACATATTTTGTTCCTTAAAACAACTCTGTGAGGTAGGAAGAAAATTACAATGACCACTGGACTGAGGAAGCAATAGAGAAACAAAGAAGATATAATTTTCCTTCGGACCTCAACAATGTTCACTTGACTCATATGTGTTATAGTCAGGACTGAACATAAGATCTTCTGCCTCTAGACCTGAGACCTTGGTTTCATGGCACTGAATTTCTATCAGACAATTGATGGGATTGCACTCACCTGACACATGAAAAATGTGTTTCTTCTTATTCTCTGGAGTCATAGAAGTTCATTCTTATGGGCGTGACTTACAGATAACTATCCATGTGCTTATACTGAAAATTTACTCTTTGTAGGGCATGAAGTTATACATTAGATTATGAAAACATTTACATCATTCCTAACTCACTCAAAATGTCAAATTGTTAAAAAGGAATAAAACTTTCACGAAGAAGAGTTAAAAAAAATGTGACAACTGCTTACATACTCAATTCCTGATTTCAAGGGTATCTCTAATCAATAAAGCCTTTAAATGGAGAAGATGGCATATGAGAAAAATACTCTTAAAGGCTGACTCCAAATCTTCTTG
>NW_012148841.1:10257359-10260841 GCF_000956105.1 Propithecus coquereli | reverse complement strand
CTTCTCAAACATGTTAATAAGTATTAAACAGTCAATAAAATAAAACAAGGGATATATGTGATTCTCAGTGGTTAATCATTTTGAGTAACACTGAGTTAAATGGAATTAAGCATGATATTCTACTGCAGGCTTGCTCAGATTCTGCAATAGTTTAATATAATGTGTGAATTACCAAGAAAGGAATACAGTTTGATAGCGATGTTTCTCAAGCTTATTTTCCCATAGATAATTTTCTCTCAAGGAATATCTCAAGGGACTGGGTCTCTGAGGAATATACTATGAAAAATGCTGCCAGGGTACTTATTTTTCTTTCCTTGATAGAAAACTTCTGGACTTTCTTTTCAAATAAGGATAAATTGAATATAGTAAGAACGTGAGACTGTGCATGCCTTTTAGAGACAATATAATCACAAATTTTAGTCAGTGTGTAGAGAACCAGAAAATGTAGAAATTCAGGCCCCAAAATGATCCTTCCCAATATTCTTGCTCCTCTGATCACTGAGCAAGTGTCTGAGGAGTCCAGGCCTGATCTTCCGGCATCTCTGGGATGAAGCCCACTTGATCATGGTGGATTATGATTTTGATGTGCAGCTAAATTTAGTTTGCTAGGATGTTATTGAGAATTTTTATATCTATATTTATGAGGGACATAGGATCTGTAGTTTTCTTTTTTTGTTGTTGTTGTGTCCTTTTTCTGGCTTTGGTATCAAGGTTATATCAGATTTGCAGAATGAGTTGGGGAGGATTCCTTCTGTTATGAAATGATTTCTGCAGTATAGGTACCAGATATTCTGTGTAGGTCTGGTAAAATTTGGCTGTGAAAGCATCTTGTCCAGGACTTTTGTTTTATTGGGAGATTTTTTATTGCTGCCTCAATTTTGTTACTTGATATTGGTCTGTTCAGGAGTTCTATTTCTTCCTGATTGAGCCTAGGGAGGTTGTATGTTTCCAGGAACTTTCTCATTTCCTTGATGTTTTCAGGTTTATATGCATAAAGATTTTACAGTATTCAGAGATGAAACCACAAAAGCAATGCAGGGAATGAATACTCGAGTGTGGAAAGAAAGCCTCCAGAATTGGGAGCAGAACATGAAGGAGCGGGATATTGGAAGAGATTAACCTCTGAGAGTCTTGGAGTCCAGTGAGAAGGGTAGCTGGAGCGCCTTATTTCTCCCTTCCCCTCATCTCTGGCAGTGAGTTGGCTCCCAAACTGCTGGAGAGCTCTTATACCCTCACAAACCCAAAAGCTACTGCCATCGGTAAACTGGGAGCCTCGTGAGGATGAAGCGCCAGGTGGCCAGTACCCTCTGGGTCACTTCCTATCACCACAGAACTGAGCCGAGACAGCAGGCACTGTATTGCTTCTCCACTCACTTATAAAGTAGCTTATATAATCAGGAAAAAAGGTAAGCCATCAGTGATGTAGAAATTGTAAAAGAATGCATAGTACAAGTTGTAAGGATGCTTAGATTCTGATAACATTTCATAGTACAAACAACTGCCTCTTTCAAGGAGAACCATAGCTGATTGGCAGCGTGAATTAGCCTTCAACTTAACAGAACAAATTCATGCAACACTTCAAAAGGGAAATGTATATTATTCAATCATTTAGGTTGAATCAACTGATACTACTGATTTGGTGCAGGTTTTATTAATATGTATCATTCAGGTCATGACAGGAGATTTTCTTTGTATAAAGAGTAACTCTCTTTGGGCACTCATGCAAACAGAACATGGGGAATAGATACCTTCAACAATTTTCAAGATAAATGTTGTGAAGTTGGACTGAATTTGGTAAATGTACTGAGTGTATATAAAGATGGTGCACCTTCCAAGCCAGGAAGACATGAAGGGTTTATTGCACTGATAAAGTATTAACAGATCCAGATGCTCTCATTTCTTTTCATTGTATCTTGCATCAGCAAAATATTTGTGCTAAAGCTACTATTTTTAAGTGACACTTTGCAACAAATTGTAAGTATTTTTAACTATATTTGTGCAAATGCAACATAGCATTGCTGGTTTTGTAACATGCTAAAGTTGAACAGTGAAGTATTCAGTGTGGGAATGCCATACCATTCTAAAGTGCATTGGCTATTGGCTATCACAAAGACAGATATTAGCCAAAATTTTATCTCTGCAATAGCATATAGTTAAATTTTACAAAGAAGAGAATTGTCAATGTGAATTATTGAAAGAAGATTTCTATAGGAATGGAGTATTTCTAGATGATATCATGTCAATTCAAAATGACCTGAATATTTCTTTGCAAGGTAAAACTCAGTCTATATAAGATATGTGGCAAAAAAATCGAAGCATTTTGAAGAAAGCTATCTTTTTTGAAAACATTTCTTCTTCAAGAAGAAGAAATTTTAGATAAGTATTTTCTCCCAGTTAGCAAAGGTCATTGATGAGCAGGATAATATGTGAGAATCATTTGAAGAATATGCAGCTGTTATAGACCTATTTAATTGGAGAACACAATGAAAGTTTCACTGATTTTGAGAATGATGGCATCACACTCAAATTAGCATTTCAGCCTCACCTAGTTGATATCACCATGGCACCTAAAGAGCCACAAATGGAATGAATTGAGCTCTCAGTAGATGACATTTAAAAGTCATTGCTTGATGCTAAGAAAAATCCAATCGCAATATGGAAAAATGCAGTAGAATACCCATGCCTTTGGCAACATGCCTGAAAAATATTTTTTTGCTTTTCAACTACTTATTGCTTTGAATCTACATTCTTGTACCTAATCCAAATCAAGATGCCCATCTAGAGAATCCAAGTGACTGATACTCATCTAAAGGATTGACTGCAACTACAGACTGAGAATCAGACTCAACATAGAAAGCCATCAAGACTACCCTGGCCTGAAACTAGGTAAAGAATAGAAGTTGAAGAATAGCAGTTAGTTTCATGGCTTGGACAAATGTGACTAAAATGACAATGCAGTAAATGTTGAGAATTCAGTATATTCAAGGAAAATACATTCCAGAAGACATCTTTTATACAGTGTACTGTGATATGGAGATATGATATGAATATCATAACTTAAAGAACCATGTCAGTCTTAATCTCTTTATATAGTACATATATGGTAATTTCAAAAACTCGGAAACACTGATCTTGCCATATATATCTTTGGAGAGCATTTCAGGTAGTAGTAATTTTATTCATGATCCTGATTTTTAAAGGTAAACGACCGACAAAAAAAATCAATAACAAAATCAGGCTTAATTTAAATATTTAAATAACCACTATGTTATGACATGTATATGTATAGAAGACAACAATTCTCAACCTCAAGAAGTTCAAACATCTCTAGAAAAAACAGACAAATAATTGAAAAATTAATACTGTGAAATCAACAGTACTATGATAGAGGGTATACATGGGTAAGTGCCTTAATCTCATTTTTATTTTAGGAAGATCACTATGGAAAATATATTGCAAGGGACAATTATATAAGAAAAAAA
>NW_012148841.1:10256012-10257309 GCF_000956105.1 Propithecus coquereli | reverse complement strand
TGATTTCAAGGGTATCTCTAATCAATAAAGCCTTTAAATGGAGAAGATGGCATATGAGAAAAATACTCTTAAAGGCTGACTCCAAATCTTCTTGGGACCCATGAGGAAGAGAAGCTGACAGGAAGAAGGGGTGGGACACAGTATGGGGTAGGTAGTGTCTCTGAAACTAGATTTGCCTTTTTTGGTGAAAGGATGAACAGTAGTTTCACCAGAAATTTCTAATAGGTATAATGTCTCAGCAAGGACCAAAGAATGTATTCTGCCACCTCAGAATCCCTGAAGATAGAATCATGAAGTTTTCTTTTTATGTGGCTAAGTAGGTTGGTCATTGATCTTACCGAGGGATATAAAAGCTAAGTTTAAAGGCTGAATGGTCCATGTAAAAAGAATATTTCTAATTATATCATTAATGATCAGACTTTCTCCCAAAATTTAAAAATACATCTAAGCATTATAATCTTGCTGTATTCACCTCTATATATGTAAGGCCTACAGGATTTAACTAATTTTAAGAGTAATCTGGTACCCAAAGACGAAAGTTGCATTTGCCAAGACTCAGCCCAAAAATGGGCTTATACTCATATAGATGAAAATCTCTACTGACAAATTCTTAAGTCCTTATTAAAGATTACATAATACAAAATGTCTTCTCAAAAATGTTAACAGGTATTAAACAGTCAAGAAAATAAAACAAGGGATAAATGTGATTCTCAGTGGTTAATAATTTGGAGTAACACTGAGTTAAATGGAATTGAGCATGATATTCTACTGCAGTCTTGCTCAGATTCTGCAGTAGTTCAATATAATGTGTGAATTACCAAGAAAGGAATACAGTTTGATAGCAATGTTTCTCAGACTTACTTTCCCATAGATAATTTTCTCTCAAGAAATATCTCAAGGGACTGGGTCTTTGAGGAATATACTATGAAAAATGCTGCCAGGGTACTTATTTTTCTTTCCTTGATAGAAAACTTCTGGGCTTTCTTTTCAAATAAGGATAAATTGAATATAGTAAGAACATGAGACTGTGCATGTCTTTTAGAGACAACATAATCACAAATTTTAGTCAGTGTGTAGAGAACCAGAAAATGTCAAAATTCAGGCCCCAAAATGATCCTTCTCGATATTCTTGCTCCTCCAATCACTGAGCAAGTGTCTGAGGAGTCCAGGTCTGATCTTCTGGCATCTCTGGGATGAAGCCCACTTGATCATGGTGGATTATGATTTTGATGTGCAGCTGAATTCAGTTTGCTAGGATGTTATAGAGAATTTTTACATCTATATTTATGAGGGACAT
>NW_012148841.1:10245767-10252817 GCF_000956105.1 Propithecus coquereli | reverse complement strand
AAAGACAGTACGGGGAGAGAGGGCACAATTGTATTCTCTCAGATTTCTTCCTATGATTCATGATGAGGTGGTTTGATCTATTAATATTAAAACCACAGCTCATATTAGGGTAGTTCTAATCCATATGGGTGCATTGTCCATATTTTGGCAACTGCCTTTACACAAATCCATTGAGATCTCAAGTGTCAATATCTTCCCACTTTTGCTAGCTCAGGGATACTTCAATATTTTTTGTGGTTTTCCTAAATCTTGCTTATGTTTTTTTAAATCTTTATTAAACTCTTGTCAAAATTACCCAACTTTAGAATGCTTTCTTTTTTTCTGAAGCTAATCTGGATCACCAGAAAGAGAAGAATAAAAGTTTTAGTTTGATCATCTGGGTAGATAGTAGGGCTATTTATATTTAGAAAACTGTTATCATTACAAATATGGAATATAAATATATGAGAATAAATAAGATCACCAGGGAGATAAAATGTAGGAGAAAAGACTTGAGGGTTAAGATTGAGATTTCATGGTTAATAACAAAAGAATGGACATATAAAAAGAAATCAATTGCAATATTAATATCAGAAAAATATAATGAATAATATCCTGTGTTAATAGCTTAGAAGAATTAATACTGTTAAAAAGTTTATACTACTCGAAGCAATCTATGAATTCAATGCAATCCTTATTAAAATTCCAATACATTTTTTACCGTTATGGAAAAAAAAACCCTTAAATTTGTATGAAATCACAAAAGACCAAAACAATCTTGAGCAAAAAGAACAAAGCTATAAGCACCACATTACCTGATTTCAATATATACTACAAAGCTATAGTGACCAAAGCAGCATGGTACTGGAATAAAAACTGACATATAGACCAATGGAACAGAATAAAGAATCTAGAAATACATCTACACACTTTCAGTCAACTAATCTTTGACAAAGGTCCCAAAAAACAAGAATGAAATTGGGCTCTTATTTCACACCGTGCACAAAAATCAAACCAAAATAAGTTAAAATATATCTGATAAGGGGTCAATATCCAAAATATATAAGAAACTCAAATATCTCAATAGTAGGGAAAAAAATTAATGGAACAGAATGGAACAGAGAACCCAGAAATAAATCCACACACTTATAGCCAACTAAATTTCAAAAAAGATGCCAAGGACATACAATGGGGAAAGGATAGTCTCTTTAATAAATGGTGCTGGGGAAACTGGATATCTACATGCAGAAAAATGAAACAAGATCCCCATCTGCCACCATATGCAATGCTCAACTCAAAATAGACTAAAGACTTAAATGTAACACCTGAAACTATAAAAATACTTAAAGAAAACATTGGGGAAACATTATAGGACATTGGTCTGGGTGAAGATTTTTTTGGACAAATCCTCAAAAGCACAGGCAACAAAAGCAAAAATAGACAAATGAGATGACATCAAGCTAAAAAGCTTCTGCACAGCATAGGAAACAATTCACAAAATGAAGAGACAACCTACAGAAAGGGGGAAAATATTTGCAAACTGTCCATTCAAAAGGCATTAATAACCCTGAACTTGAACAACTCAATAGTAAAACAAAAAACAAAAACAAAAAACCCCAAATAATCCAGTGCAAACTAGGAAAAAGATCTGAATAGGCATTTCTCAACAGAAGACATACAAATGACCAACAGGTATATGGAAAAAATGTTCAACATCACCAAACATTAGGGAAACACAAATCAAAACCACATTGAGATATCATCTTCCCCTGGTTAGAATGACTACTTTCAAAAAGACAAAAAATAAATGCTGGCAAGGACATTGAGAAAGAGGAATGCTCATACACTGTTGGTGGGGATGTAAAGTAGTATAGTCATTATGGAAAACAGTTATAGAGGATCCTCAAAAAACTTAAAATAGGAAGACCATGTAATCCAGCACTCCCACTGCTGGGTATATATCCAAAAGAAAGGAAATCAGTATGTGGAAGAGATACCAGCACTCCCATGTTTACTGCAGCATTATTCACAATAGCCAGGATATGGGATATGAAATCACCCTAAGTGTCCATCAGTGGTTGAATGGATAAAGAAAAGGTGGTATATATACACAAAGGAATATAATTCAGCTGTGAAAAAGAATGATCTTTTCATTTGCAGTAACATAGATGGAAGTGGAGGTCATTATGCTAAGTGAAATAAGGCAGGCACACAAACGCAAATATGGCATGTTTTCATTCATATGTGGGAGCTAAAAATGTTGCCCTCATGAAGGTAGAGAGTAGAATAGTGTTTACTAGAGGCTGGGAAGGGTAGTGGGGGAGGACATGAAGAGAAGTTGGTTAAGGGATACAAAAATATGGTTAGATAGAAGAAATAAGTACTAGTTTTTTATTGTATAGTCAAGAAGTTATAGTTAACAATAATTTTATTGTATATTTCAAAATAGCTAGAAGAAAAGAATTATAATAGTCCCAACACAGAGAAAAGATAAATATTTGAGGTGATGAATATCTCAATTACCCTAATTTGATCATTACACAATATATACAGGTGTCAAAATAGCACATGTACCCCCAAAATATGTTCAACTATTATATATAAGTAAAAAATTAAAAAAATAAAAATATAAGCATGAATGCTTTTTTAAGAAAAACATAAAAAATATTTCAATATTAACACTACCTTTGCTGTCATTCTGAATGGACCCTTGTTTTTGCCCTCCACTTTGAGGTAAGAGCTTTATGTTATGTCTCCTGCAGGTTTTTCTGGGTCTATCTCTGAAGACTCTAATTTTCCAATGGAAATTATACTCCATTCTCCTACTTCTCCCACTTTTTTCTCAAATTATTTTTGTTTGTTTGTTTACAGTAGAGATTTGACATCTCTAGCTGAACAGAAATGACTTCACGATGAAGGATAGGAGAACAAAGTAAGGGAGTGCTGTATTCTGCCCACTACACAATGCATCCAAAAGGTAGAGAGGAGGCAATCTATTGCTGGGCTCTGGTTTCTGAATCAAGATTTTGATGGTGATGAGGTTGTGGGGGGGGAGGGTGGACAAGGGTTGGTTGTTGTACAATGTTCTTCTTGACCTTCTATCTTTGTTTAGTCTTGATCTTATCTCTATTTCATGAAGTGAAGCCAGATAGGCCTTTAAGAGAAGTCTGTCACATACTTCTCCCACCACCTTCCAAAAACTACTTTTCATTTGTCTTACAGTCAGAGAAAGTTCCAGTCATTTTCTAACACTTGGATTTTATTTTGTCAGTTTTCATCTGTGACCTTTAAAATCTTGTTCTGTGCTTTCATTATATTTTAGTGAGAAGTTGAGACAGCTTCCCCAAGTGCCATTTTGATCTAATAGTCTTTCCTGAATTGAAAAAAAATGTATAGTGTACAGAGAAGGACATTCTAAGAGAGGCACAAGTAAAAAGTCTTTGTAGCATCAGAGACTATGAAAGTTTCAGATAATTCTGAGAAATGGAATTTGGCTTAGGACATCATGTGGATGTCTGTAAATTGAGGAAGATGTGGATAGAGACAGGTGGGTCACCTGCTGATTTTTTGCAAATTTGTAAAAGTACATTTTCTATTTGGGAAAAGAACACCAACTAAGTAGAAGTGCCAATCTTGTGTTATTGAAGAACTGCAACTTATTATTTTATACTTTTGGCTATAACATTACTAAGGTAAATCCACCTAATATTATATAGGCAATAATTGATGTTCTGGCTTGAGTAGTCTAGCCTCTACTTGAACAATTTATGAGAATGTACGATCCCCCTAGATTCTATTGGTATTAACTGGTTTGTGAACTGCTGTTGCTAAACCAAGCTAAAGAGTAGTTTATAAGATATTGAATTGTGCTCTGAAGTTTGCTTGTAAAGAGCCAAGTCCTGGACTATCAAGTTCCATAGAAATAGGCACATATACAGCCAAGAAAGTCCTTAGCTATTTTATCTCAGAACATACTAGACTAAATGCAAAGACTAACATGGTATTCACCCATTGCCACTGCCACTTGCTTTAGTCCGATTTCTTTGGGCATGGGAAAAATTGACTTTTCCCCATTCATCATTGGATCTCTATCTATTTTAGTTTCCTGCCACATTTACAACACTTCTCCAGCTCATTCTTTATCCAAAGGATCATTCTACAACATTTTTTGAGCCATTACTATGCCCTGGGCACTGTATAGGCCCAGTCCTTCAGAGAGGACCTAGCTTGGTAATACTATCACTTTGCTTAAGAGCAACTAAAGTTAAGCCAGGTAAGCCTTGTTATTAAATGACTAAGACTCATGCTTCAATAAATGTCATATCAATTGGAATGAAAAGAAATGCTGCTACAATAGCATTGTTAAGATCATAAATTTTTATCAACCTGTCTAAAGTAACTTGAATAAGTAAAACATTTGACATCAAATGCTATGCTAGCTCTTTTTCTAATGTATATTTTAAGGAAACTCCTGCACTCCTAAGTACACAACAGATTACATAAACAGACAATATATTTCACCAGCATAAAAAGTTGCTTTAGATAGGAGCACCGTACTATAATAGCTTCGAATATTTCCTTAAGTCAAAGATTCTTTAAAAACCTTTTTTAAAATATGAATTCATAAATCCTCTAAATATGACTGAAATATTACAGCCTCAACATTATCTGTCAAGTAATTTGTTCAAAAGTTTATAGTGGGGTAAAACTGAAGCTACCATTAACTTTGAATTCACCACATTGCACTATAAAACTTAATTATGATTTCATTCGTGAGTATATACCATCTTGAACTATCAGTATCTATTTTGTTCATAGCACTTTTTATTTACCTTGACATATTTCAAATACAATTGATTTGTCTTTAAATAAAACTTCTTAATATGAGTTATGTTATCAAGGCAAGCACATTTTAGAACCCTAAATGTCCAGACAAATGTCATTTTGGAGGTTTCAAAATACACTTTCTAAGAAGACCTTGCCATAATATTATAAAGTATTGACTTTGCATTCACACTACCCAGAGTGTCAGTAGTGGAATGGGTTCATACCATATGATGTCAGACTTGAAGTCATGGACTCGCCTATTATTTTGTCCTGCCTGTTACCAGCTGAGCTACTTTGTACTAGTTATTAGTGTCTTGAAGTTTCCATTTCCCATTTACAATGTGGAGATTAAATAGCACAACCTCAGGTCTGTGGCATGATTGAAAAAAGATAAATCCACCAAAGTGTTTATCAGACTGCCTGGCACATAGCATTTAATAAACGTTAGCTATTAGAGTGGCAGAGGCATATGATAAATAATATGAGTTTTATCATCTATCTTTGGTAACATGGCTCCTTAAAGCATTGGCTTGGACTTAGTATTGTCCAAATCTTAAGTCACTAAACATGGACCACTGAAAATTTGGTGCAGATAATTTCGTCACCAAGCAGGGATACATTCCCACATGGGCTGAAGATGATTTTATCTTGAGAGGAGAAAACATGAATTTTGCAATCCATTTTGCCCCTAGTCTTTTTTTACCTTTGTTGAATTTAGTTAAATTCAACAAATATTCCCCTAAACTTCTAAGACACCAGGTTGATGTCCTATGAACATACAAGGGAAGATAAGACACGCCCATGTCCTTAAAGAATTTTATAATCTAGTGACATAGTAACCTATGTTGATTAATCAAGATTTGGCCTATTTTGATACTTTATATAGTGAAAATGTAAACAAGAGCATCCAGGAGCAAAGGATGAAGTAGGATTCCCGGAATAGATGGCATTAGAGATAGGCTGCCCCATAAACAGATAAGGAAACAGAAAAATGAGAAGGAGGGACATGTCTTTCAAAACAGAGGAAACATACGGTTCAAAGGCAAAGAGGCAAGCAGGAAAGTTCAAGAAGAGTACTAGGACATTTCCATCAATTTGTAGTGCGTATATTTATAATGTATGCATTCGAAAACACAGGATTCAATGTTAATGCCTTGACTTAAGAATAGATGCCAATAAATTGGGCCACATTTTCTTGAATAAAATTTGTTTTTGTTATTTCAAAATTTGCTTAACCAATGGAGTCCAAAATATTAGTACTATTTGACTACAGCTATATTTTTCAAAAATATTTATTATCCATCAATGATAAACAACTTCCTAGCCTTTTGAAATGTAATTATTTTAGATAAAATTTAGATATTTGAAATCCAGAAGCATCAAGGTACATAATATCTTTTTCCCTACTTCTAAGTTCTCAGTAGGAATTGTAGCTGTGTCCTACTTTGTGGCCTAATGCCAAAAGTAATTTTATTAGTCAAATGCAGTTAACAAGTTTTCATTTTTAACTAAGTGCAATTTACTTCCTGCTGGTCATTTACACTTTCCTCTCCTAATGACTGACTTAGTAAAAGTGAAAGATTCCCTAAGGCTGCTGCTCAGCAGTTCATTAACAAGTTGTAAATGAGAGGAACATTTAGACTATCACTTCAATCATATATGTGTATCTATATTTTAAAAAAATACTAAACTGTATTAGATCATGAGAACTCTTATCTGAAGCATCCATTCTATTCCAAGCCTCAGGATAACCTAGAGTCTCAGTAACTGAAAGGATATTTTGGTAAGGAGTAAGGCTTAATAATAATAATAATGCTTTTTCTTCATCTATTAATATTATCTGATAAGTTTTCTTCTTTATTTAGCTAAAATGTGTATTTCTTTGGTTTTCAGAAAATGTTAAGATGTAAATTTTATATTCCTACAATCAACCCAACTTTGCATGATGTTTTATCGCATGCATGTACTGGTAAATATGGTTTCCTAATATTTTCTTTAGGACTTTTGGGTGTAGTTATTTCATGAGGTTGGCTTGTAATTTTACTTTCTTGTATTATTCTTTCCATTTTTCAGCATGCAGGTAATGCTGACATAAAAAAATAGCTGATGACTGCCCTCTTTTCCCATTTTATGGACAGGTTTATGTTAACCTAGCTCAATTTCTTCCCTGAATATTTGATAGAAGTCGTTGGTGAATCCAACTTAACCTTGTATTTTCTTTGTGTCAAGGTTCATGATTACAGA
>NW_012148841.1:10242316-10244359 GCF_000956105.1 Propithecus coquereli | reverse complement strand
AAAAAATAGCAAGAATATTTTAGTGAGATCATATATATTATCCTTGTATAAACATATATCCAATGTACAGGTTCAAGAATTACAACACATTTGTGTTTGTTGTAGCAAAAATATTGGACGCCATCCAATTGTCTGTCAACAGGAGGACGGCTACTTTGTTGTGTATATATATATAAATGCATAGCTGTGTGGCACTTTAAAAGGAATAAACTAAGAGCCATGCAAATCTCTACAATAATAAAGAGCACAAAATAAAAAAGCTAAATTGTAGAAGGATAAACACAAATGATACAATTTTATAGAGTTTAATCATATAAATAATCCAATGTGAAATATTTTAAAGTATGAAACTCTACATGGAAATGATACATATGGTTTCAAATCATACTTTCATGAGGCTCTTGGGATGATTACCTCTGGGTAGGTATAAATAGAAGTGAGATTGGAGAGAGGGTGTTCGCTGTTATCTGTTTAACTTATGTTTGTGTTTTAAAAAATATTTGAAGCAAATATGGCATAAAAATGGATGGTGGATACAGGATTTTCATGAAATTTTTCTTTTTTTATGCATATAGTTGAGTTATTTTAAAAAAGTGAAATAATTTTTTAAAATGAGATTTTCTTTGAATGCAAGATTAAATATGTGAAAAGCACCTTATTCAAAAACTGCCATATATTACCAAAGATGTAATCGCATATGGTGGTTTCTAATAATAATATTATTATTCTCACTTGAATACTTATGATGATGAGGAACAGTAAATTAATATACAAATATTTTCATAGTTCCTCCTAAACTCCTAATTATATATAACATTTTATGAATTATTTGTATAAAACACTTAAATACATTTTTTCTGAATTGATATGTTCTTACATAATCTAGGATTAAGGAAAACTCATTCAGTTGAAAGATAAAGGACTAAAATAAAATGTGCATAATCAATAAAATTACTGGATTATATAGCTGACAAGTCCAGGGGAAATTTGGTTTCAAACACAGCAAACACACTTTGGTCCAAAACTTCAAATGGCATCAGGAATCCAGTTCTCTCCACTTCCTGGTTCTATTTTCCTCATGATAGAAATGTGGTTCCAGAAGGCCCCAAACTCACCTGTTCACAGATGAGCAACACCAGTAAGGAAGAGATTCTTTTTCCCAGTGCTTCCAGAAGAAGGCTCAGAGTTTACTGTCATTCCCCTAATTTTAGTAGCATACCCAGCTGACTGTGAGTAGACCTGGCGTTTTGGTTGGCATGGTTACCAAGGCTGTACACCATAAAGGGAAAAGCAGTTCCACAAGAGGAAAAACAAAGATATGGTACCAAAAGAAGATAGTATTGGTGTGGCATAGGCAAAGATAACCCAACTTCTTCGTTTCAATTTACAAATGTGCATTTTGATAGTATGATAAAGTTAGCAATATCAGTATATTCAAGAAAGGAAGGCACATATTGATATTTCCTTTTCACCATCCAATTATATTTTATTGTCACTATTATTATTCACCAACAATCCCTCTGGAAGTTCCCAAACATTTCCTATCTGCCATTATACTGCATCATTATTGATTTACCATGGACTAATAGGCTGCATATAAATTATTTTTGCTGATTTAAATTGATTCCTGTTGATGTATAGTAGTTCATATAGTAGTAGATATGGTTTCTCAGGTAATCTGAATTTTTTAAAAAATCAGATGCTGTTTTAAAACAACCAATCATTCTACAATAAATTCCTTTATACAATCATTAATCTAATGGCTAATTATACAAATTTTTTTTTTTTTTTTTGAGACAGAGTCTCACTATGTTTCCCGGGCTAGAGTGAGTGCTGTGGTGTCAGCCTAGCTCACAGCAACCTCAGACTTCTGGGCTCAAGCAATCCTACTGCCTCAGCCTCCCAAGTAGCTGGGACTACAGGCATGTGCCACCATGCCTGGTTAATTTTTTTTCTATATATTTTTAGCTATCCAATTAATTTCTTTCTATTTTTGGTAGAGACGGGGTCTCGCTCTTGCTCAGGCTGGTCTCGAACTCCTGA
>NW_012148841.1:10241302-10242266 GCF_000956105.1 Propithecus coquereli | reverse complement strand
CCAGGAATGTGCATAGTTTAATTAATTACATTTTTTATTTTATTGTCAAAAAGTTATTTATTGTTTTCTGTCTATTAAATCTATAATGATGTTTTATTTTTGCTGTTAGTGATTTTTGTCTTCTCTTTTTATATTTTGTTCAGTTCTATCAAGAGTTTAATCTGCTAGTCTTTTCACAAAACCAGTTTCTCTTTATTGCTACTCTCTAATGTATGTTTGTCTTTTTAATTCATTTATTTATGCTTTTAACTTTAGTATTTCCCTCTTTTTTTATCCACAATGGTTTAATTTACTGTTTTTTCCTTAATCTTTGATATGCATACTTAAATCATTGATTTTTCAGGATTTTTTTCAATGTTAATGCATTTAGGCTATAAAACTTCCTTAAAGAATGCTTTTACCTATACTCAGAAGTTTCGATGTAAATTATTTTTTATAATTCAGTTCAAATATTCTCAAATTTTCATTATGATGTTTTATTTTTTGTTAATTCATGAATTATGTAAAATTCTGTAATCTGATTAATTTCCAAAATATGTGGGGATTAGCTGATTTCTAATTTATTTCCATTATCTCAGAAAACATACTCACTGTTTTCAACTTTTGATATTTGTTAAGACTTGCTGTATGCCCTATTGTCCATTTAAGCAAATTTCCATGTATATTTGAAAAAAGTGTTTGATGCAGTGTTTCATTTATTTCCTTTGTTCAAGTTTTCTTATCACATAGTGAAGTTCTTCCAAATCCTTACTGATATTTAGTCACTTGGTTTTATCAGCTACTAAGAAAAATATATTAAAATCTTTGATTCTGAATCTATGTACTTCCTTTAATTTTACACATAAAGAATTCCAGATCTAAGTAAGTTAACCCTGAATTCCAATCCTAAACATTTTAATCTAAGAATTTTAAATTTAAAAACCCCTTTATTCCATGAACTAATTTGTCCACAAAGGAGAGAAGA
>NW_012148841.1:10236583-10238817 GCF_000956105.1 Propithecus coquereli | reverse complement strand
TCAGGCTGGTCTCGAACTCCTGAGCTCAAACAATCCGCCCGCCTTGGCCTCCCAGAGAGCTAGGATTACAGGCGTGAGCCACCGCGCCTGGCCTAATTATACAAATTTTTAAGGTCAATATACTGATAGCAATTGTCCCTTTGGAAATTCACATATTTGCTTGCTTTATCCCCATTCCAGTATTTTCTTATGATCTGTGTCAAAATATTGAAAAACGTGTAACAGATGTATCATCAAAACTTCTTTAAATAAAAAACAAACAAATGCATTTAAATCACATTTAACTTTTTTATGATGCAATTGTGAATTAGGGCCTTCTTTTATTGGTAATTAGAGTGTGGAACAGATGGTATAGACTTTGGCAAAAAGTAATAATCTCTCCAAACTAACATGTTGTCGACTGATTATTCACAAAATAAGGATCTATTTCCTTAATCAGGAGTCTGTTTTAAAGGTTAGGAAGTAAGAAATATGCTTCAACTACGAAGATACGGGATTTCACAAGCAGAGAACAGCATCCTGATGTTATGAGTCTTTGGCACATGCTGTTAGTTGCCATTTATCTGAGAACAGCTTTATGAAGTCCCTGACATGATCATTTTGAGAAGTTTCTCTATTATTGTCAGCAAATCATTGCAACCAGATGCAACCTATTCAATTATTCTAACCAATTATTTGTAAGCACAGGATAAAACTCTCCTATTTTCACTATGCATCTCTCCTAAACTACATTTGCATTGAGTTCTCCAGAAGGACCCCTGCAAAGGTAGCCAGGGACTCTGGAGCCCACAAATACCTCACCTTTCTTCTAGACTTGGGCCATTCCAGGTGCAAAAGTAGCAGATAACCCAGGTGAGCAGAAGGCCCAGGGTCAGCCTCAACACAGGGATCTAGGTTAAGGATGCTGGAGATAAGGCCCCGAATTTATCTTCTGATGCGTTTAAAAAAAATAACCAGGTGAAAGGCTAATGGGGACAATTTGTTGGTTCTTAGAACTAACCTCACAGATCTAATGCTCTTGGGCTTCCCCTGCCCTGATCCC
This sequence comes from Propithecus coquereli, assembly GCF_000956105.1. Lineage (NCBI taxonomy): Eukaryota > Metazoa > Chordata > Mammalia > Primates > Indriidae > Propithecus > Propithecus coquereli. Next base: position 10,237,775 of record NW_012148841.1, on the reverse strand, counting down.
TCCCTCTCCAGTCCCATAGCCATGCCATGTTCCCATCTGTGGTCTATATGCTCCTGGTTATTAGAAATCCGAATCGTCATAATCCCATAGGTACCTTGGTCTTTCTAACTCATCCAGATTTCTTTGTGATACAGAAAGACAGAAATAAAAAGTGAGGGTTGTAAGGAATGTATGAACATTCATATATTTCTTGATGGCGAGTGGCTATATGTGCAGGTTAATGAACAAGTACATACATGGGTATCAGAGGAGGGCCTGAATGTGTGTTAGTTGGCACATTCAGGGCTGGCAGTTTCTTTGAAGCAAAAAAACAAAAAAAACAAAAAAAACAAAAAAAAACACAAAAAACAGTAAGAGTCATCCTTCAACCTTCACATTCACAGAAGCTAAAATCTTTGTGTCAAAAAATTTGTCATAAAACAATGAAAATTCTAGCCTTTAAGAGATGTACATATTAAGTGAAGAAGATCAAAGGTAACAAATCTCACTTTTCTTGGATAGTCATTACTTTACTGTAACAATTTATCTAACATCTAACAAGAATGATTTTACTCTTTCGTGTAGCCAAATTATTAATACGTAGTAAACTTCAATGTGTTTAGAACTATGTATTGCTATTTGAAGTTTTCTTCAAATTTTAGAGGTAAGGTGGTAGCTAGCCAGTGTTAATCAATTTGACATCCCCAAATTCTTATCAAACATAGAAAAATGAGAAAAATGTGAAATTGTATAGAAGAAATCAGAAATATTAATATTGATCAACAATCAGCTAGACCTCAGGAGAAATTCCCATTGATAAAAGAAGAAATTAAATTCTCTAACAAAACACCAAGGCCAGTTAGAAACTAATGGGATTTTTCACCCATTCTTAGTGAGCACTCCTACTTAAGAGACTTAGAATATTCACAATTTAAGGGAGGGCAGATATATATCTGAAATGCATAGAAAACTCTTCCAGAGTTAATTGAGGCAATTTTTCTTCATTTAAATTCCCATTACTAAGATTTCTCTTTTCTATAGTTATGTGGGACATTACATTTCTAAAAAACATAATGTTGCTTTCTTGGAATTTGATAGCTATTTGCACATCGAATCACTGGAAATGAAATAGATATTAATATCTGATAAATGAAGGGAAATTCTTGGAAGCAGCAAATTTTAGATATTTTATACTTATTTAATCTTTGTTAAA
>NW_012148841.1:10233180-10236213 GCF_000956105.1 Propithecus coquereli | reverse complement strand
TAATAATAAATTTTAACAAAATTTTGGAAGACTAAAATAAAAAAGAGTTTGATTTCCAGAATAATCAAACAAGAAAACTCTGAATTTAAGGCCATAAAGAAAGGTAGAGGGCAAAGTGAGGCACAGGACTTAAAAAAGGAGATTTAATGAAAAGTCTATTTTACAAATGAAGGACTTTTTAGTAACCTTTTCTGTTTTCTTCCAGAAAGGCATCAATAGCCCTGACATTCCTGTTCTAACACTCCTGTCTTGAACATTATCTCCACACCAGGTAGAATAACCCTATATGCTCCATATACAGGGATGTAGATATTCCTTCAAACTGATCAACCTGAAGCACCACCACATAAATGAAAGATTCAATTGAATTTTTAAAGCTTTACTCATAATTCTGAACAGATATCAAAGATAACCAGAGATGAAATAAAAACAATAGACAAACGAAAATAAAATCAGAACTTGAAGTAGGGGACAGATATATTAATAGTACAAAGAGCAAAAGTCAGATTCAGTAATCTATAATTTATATTGTAGGGAATTATGAAATTAGATTATACGCTCATGGTAAGAGGATATAACTAAGAAAAAATTAGAAATCAAGAAAGTTCATGAAAATTAAAATACAGTTCTTTTTAAAAAAATTTAATATAATTTTGGAAATAAGGTTGAGGACTTTCCCAGGAAGCATAACAAAAAATGGAAGAAAAAATGCAAAAAGGAGAGAGGGAGAGAATGAATCTATAATGTGCTATATCTGACCAATTGAAATCTTGAAAAATGGGGAAAAATGATCAGAAAAATTATGAAAAATTTTCCAAAAAACAAATACATTTTGGTATCTGTTTCAATATGTCAAGACCTTGCAAGCTGTCATTCTTGTGCATAAACCAACAAAAAACTGTACAAACTAAAATTTAATTACTTTTCTTGGACCCGGGACAAACCACCACTCAGAAATCTGGAAAGATAGGCACATCCAGAGAGATGCAGCAAAGATCTGCTTCCCTGAGTCACAAACTGGTGGAAATACTTAAATGGCAAGTTTTTACAAATTGCTGGAGGCTGAGCATGGATTAGTATGAGAATAAAAAATTCTTAGAGCGTAGTCTCGGGGGAATTTTTATATTATCGTGCTATTTACTCTCAGAAACTCAAGAGGTTCTAACAACAAAAATCCAAAAATGATCTCATCATGACTCTGGTGGTGGAAAGTTTATTACAAAGCTAAATAGTGTCATAGAATTTGATCCACCAATCTGCTCCTAGGTTTTTACCCAACTGTTTTAAAGATGTATGTCTACACAAAAATTTGTATTTGAATGTTTGCAGCAACTTTATTAACAATCACCAAAAATTTGAAATAACCAAGAGATTCTTCGACAAGTGAAAGGATTAACAAACTCAAACACATCCATACGATGAAATACTACTCAGGATAAAAAGGAATAAACTATTAGCTTTGCAAAGACATAGATGAATCGAAAATGCATAATGTCAAGTGCAAGAAGCCAGGCAGAAAGAACTACATACTGTGTGATTCCATTTATATGACATTCTGGAAAAGGCAAAATTATATAGGCAATAAAGAGGTCAATCAATGCTCTGGGTTCAAGGGGAAGAGCTGAATATGTGAAGTACAGGAGATATTTTAGGGTGGTAAAACTATTCTGAATAACACTGTTATGGTGGGCACATGACACTATGCATTTTAAAAATAAATAGAACTTTATAGCACAAAGAGTGAAAACTTAATGTATGTAAATTTAAATAAAGAACCACCATGGAGATTGGGGGATCCCGAAATGGAATATGAACTGGGACACACACACACACACACACACACATATGTAAGTATACCTGCCTTACATATGTATGAAACAACCTCACTGAGGGGAGGAGAAAGATCTTGACCCAAGTGGTTTTGGAAATGGAGTCCTTAAGAATAAAGTCAAAAAGAACCACAGATAAGTACTGTACTCTAGTTGATGTTTGTTGTTCACAGAGGTAAAGTTAACAATTCTGAAACCACTATACTGTATACTGTGAATTGAAAAATTAAGTAAATTATTGGGGTGGTGACAGCCAGACTTCTCCCTGTTATAGTGGTTACAAATAGCAAGGGGAGAAGGCTAGACTGATGCCCATGGTAGTGGTTAGAGTTGGATATATCAATATGAATTCCTGTTTAGCTGAATACAGATACAGATGGTTACATATAGAAACATTCATGCATATATGCCAGTGTGTGTATATACATGTACTTATGTAAACATGTATGTATTTGCTTCCTCTCTCAGCTGAGAGAGCCTAGAAACAATGACACATCTGTAGCAACACTTAGTTCTGAGACCTTAGTTTCTAATCCCATTCTATAATAAAAAGATCCAGGGCTTTTTGAAGAAGTAATTGATTCTAGGCCTGGGGCAGGAAATATGTAAGATGAACCCGAAGCATCTTGTAGTGCCAGAAAGTAAGGAAGTATTCAAAAATCTTCACAATCATGGAGAGGGTGGGCTATGTCAAAGGGACACAAGACCCCAACTAGAAGAGGTGCCAATTGCCAACACTCGTACAATTTGAGCAACACATTAAATAAAGCATTCATTGCTGGATTAAAGTCTCAAACATAAAATAAATATCCATATGATATTAATAAAAATTGAATAAATAAATGGAGAGAATAGACAAATTGTGAATGGAGAAGAATTCCAAATAATTTTGTAGATACTCTTTCCTCACAGAGGTGAAGCATTATGCCCCACACTTTAAGTGTGGTCTACTCATATTGATCTTTTTTCAAAGAGTACAGTATGAACAGCAGGAAAAAAAGAATAATTTTCCAGGGGAGAAACTTGACAAACACTACTTTAGCCATGTGATTGAGGTGCTAAGTCAGGCTGATAGTATGTACGCGGTAAAATGTGATGACAATGACACATTACCTCTGTGATCTTCCTCCAAAACACGATAACCCCAGTCTTGTCACAAGACAAACATGAGACAAACTTTTTTTTTTTTTTTTTTTTTTTGAGA
>NW_012148841.1:10227885-10229380 GCF_000956105.1 Propithecus coquereli | reverse complement strand
TAATATATAAATGTAATTCATTGGTGGCATTTCCACATATGAATACTAATACATCATTTATGCATTAATTTACACACTAATTTGTAAAAGGTCCTATTATTGGATTTCTGTGTAAGATAGTTAATGTCCATCTCTGAATGTGAGTTAATGAAGAACATACTATTGCCCATGGCATCGTGAAAATAGTCTTCATTCTAATTAACTCACATATTGGCCCTGTGTAGGAAAATATGTTGGGTGAAAATGAGATGAGTAGGAAAAACTATTCATACATATGAAAAAAAATTTTTCTTGGCAAAGAACATGAGACAGACTACAGAGGGGAATGAATGGAACTCAGGCTTGTGGATAATGCTAACCCTTCCCTAATTAGAATTTAGAAAATATTATAAGTTTTTTTGTTTTATAGTCTTTTTCTTAACTCTTTTTTTCTTTGCTTTATTTCCTTAGTAGAGACTTTTAGAAAATGTTTGAAAATTTCTCCCTATTCTCACCAAGCTAAGGGGAAAGGACAGAGACATTTATATTCATGCCTAAGCCTGAAAAGTAAAGGAAGAATTAGTCTTAAAGATCAGAGGTCAGAGTCATGAAGAACATAATTGGAGGATTTTAAGTGGCAGGAACAAGGAACTTAGTATTGGGAACTGCTGCTTTTCCATGAGCTCTTTCTGCCAGTTCATTTGAGGATATTTGAGGGGCGTGTGAGTGGGAACACTCACGATTTCTTCCTTCTTTCTTGAGATTTTAGTGACTTTGATCTGGACTCTAATCCTGGATAATATTTACTAACTCAAGGTACAATCTTTAAACTTTTACATTCATAATTTCACTCTCGTCTCACCAACTTGAAACATGGTATGTATATTATCCCCATTTTACATATTAAAAAACTTCAGATTTAGATACATAAACAAGTTGCACAAGATAATGAAGCATACTGGGGCTTGGTTGTGTTCAAGGGAATAAGCTGTTCTATTAATCTTTCCGGTCATCGCATTGATTGAAAAATGCCCTGTGGTTCATATTTCTTTAACTCCCACTTCTCTTTTAATCAAGTGTTTCATGTAAGTGAATATAAAATGCCCAGAAAAGTAACATTTATTATACACAATTCAGAATAACTCTGTACGTAACCTTATAATTAACTGTGAAAATAATTTTAGTTTAAGGATAAAGTTTTAAATGAATGTCAAAATAAATAATCTATTAAAGTATGTGTCAAAGCTTCCAGAATATTGGGTTTTTAGCAGAACTTATTATGTTTTGTAAATTAACTCAAAAAGAAATTTGCCTTTTCAAAATTCTTGTTAACAGCTCAGTGAGGTAATTTTTGGAATAGTAATTATTCCTATTATTTGTCTTAAATAAATAACTTCTAGTGATTAAGTCAACAATTTTAGAAAAATTTAAGGATTATACTTCTAAAAGTAAACTAAGTTTCTGCACTATTCTATAAAACACTCCGAGGAGTTTGGCATTACAAATTTAACCATTT
>NW_012148841.1:10225356-10227835 GCF_000956105.1 Propithecus coquereli | reverse complement strand
CCTGAGCTCAAACAATCCGCCCGCCTCGGCCTCCCAGAGAGTTAGGATTACAGGCGTGAGCCACCGCGCCCGGCCCCGAGACAAACTTTAATTGAAGGACATTTCACAAGGTACTGGAACACTGCTCCTCCAAGCTGTTAAGATCATCAAAAACAAGTAAAGTGTGAGAAACTTTCACAGCCAGGAGGAGCCTAAGGAGACATGAAAACTAAATATTATGTTGTATCCTAGATGGAATCCTGGAATAGAAAAAGGACATTGGGTTAAATAGGGAAATATGAATATAGTATGGCCTTTAACTATAATGTGTCAATATTTGTACACTAATTGTGACAAATGTGTCACATTAATGTAAGATGTTACTTACAGGGTAAAATGAGTGTGTAGTATATGAGTACTCTTTACTGATTTTGCAACTTTCCAATAAATGTAAAACTATAAAAATAAAATGTACTTTAAAGATAAAAGGAAAAAAAATACCCCAAAATCTCACCTGTGATAAACACGAGCCTTGGACTGAATGGTATCATTTATTTTCCAAAACAATTAATAAAATATTGAAAATATTTGTACTAAAGAACACTATTGTGAAATTTCAGAACACAATAGGTAAATTGAGGGTAATAAAATTTCCCAGAGAGTGCAAACACAACAGACACACATACAGTCACACACACACACACACACATACACATCACAGAAAATAAGAGATCAGACAGCTCTTCAACATAAGGATACAGATCAGAATAGCATTAATGTCTTGACAGTAATACTGGGGTATAGAAGACTATGGTAAAACATCTTCCAAATTTTGAGGGAAAATGATTTTCAACTTATTATTTTATACCTGTCTAAACTATCAATCATGCCTGAGATTAGAGCTGCGGTCCCCAACTCCCAGGCTGTAGCCTGGTACTGGTTCGGGGCCTAATAGGAACTGGCCTAGACATCACTGCCTGAGCTCTGGCCCTGCCTCTGCTCACTCCCCACCCTCCTTCCATGGAAAAATTGTCTTCCATGAAACTTAGGAACCAAACCTGACAGCAGCAGATGAGCGGCAGGCGAGCCAGCAAAGGAAGCTTCATCTTCTGTATTTACAGCTGCTCCGCTTCGCTGGCATCACTGCCTGAGCTCCACCTCCACATACAGATCTAGGGAAAAACTGTCTTCCATGAAACCAGTCCCTGATGCCAAAAAGGTTGGGGACCACTGAGTTATAGTACCAAAGTAATAAATAGATAGATAGCTTGCACATATAAAGACCTAATAATCTACCTAACATATATAGTTTCTTAGGAAGCAGTTGGATACGTTGTAGCAACAAGAGAATAATAAAAAAGTGCACAACATGTTATTCTAAACCAAAGGATTCAACATGAGCACAACAGCCATCCATTTAATTGTATTTTGGAACAATTTTTATTAAAATGTTAAAGAGGGAATATACTGACTTTTTATTAGCATCCTGAACTAGTTTGAGTACAGAAATAACTTGGTTAGTATTCTTATAAGCATTAAATAATTTAATAAAAGAGAGTGTTTTAAAGAAAATATTGACTGCATGTTGGGTACTATAGGTAGTGTTAGTGTCTTAAAATAATGAAGATAAATTAATTCATTAAATCACGATCAATTATTTTTAGAAGGGTATATACTTTAGATTTATGTAAGTATTTTCCTATTAGAGTTAATTAGGACCATTAATATTGTAAGAATAATGTCAAAAATTAATACAATGTCATTTATAAATTTATATTGATTGTCAAACTAAAATTAAAACATTGCTACTTTAAAACATTTTAGAAAGATAATTTGGGACTCGTTTTTTGCATTTTCTTCTCTGTAACAGCTGTGCCTTCTCCTCAAAATATCCTGTGGGAATGATTTTAGCATGGTAACAACCAACATCCTGCTGGGTTGCATTACTTCCATACGCTAATTACAACACAAGCGGCAAGATCTGCTTTGTCTCAAACTCTGCACATGAAAAATAAAGCAGATTCAGAGTATCCATTTTACATTCCCATCCTGAGGAAAAATGGTGGAGTTTGAGGCAGTGGAATTACAATAAACAGAGAACACCAGGAGAAGACTCTTTTAAAGCTGTAATCCATTTGTAACGCATTGTGTTGCAGAGGACATTAGCGGAAGGAAAGAAAAGTTTTGTGAGGTGGCAAAGAGGAATATCAGTCTTAGCTCTTAAAGAGGTTTAAATGAAGAATAGAGATGACAATAATAATACTGTCTGTAAATCCATAAAAACTCAAGTGTGGAGGATTTTCAAAGTAATTGCATTAATATGTTTATTTGATAATGCTTTCAGAATATTTTTATTTCATACAAATATGATACATGAAATATTTTGTTTTCATTATAAAACACTCTATCTCCTCCAAATCACTATCATCATTTCATTTGAAGACACTTTTAAAAGTTCCCTCACATTATGAAGTACAATAAATTATATTATATATTAATT
>NW_012148841.1:10219658-10222141 GCF_000956105.1 Propithecus coquereli | reverse complement strand
TTTGAACCTTCCAGTGAAAAAATAAATCTTTTTATAGTGTCTATTAAGCATTTAAAATACATGATCATATGATTGACTTCATAGAAAATTTCAGTAAATTGTAAAAATCAGAAACTCTGAAACCAAGCTGTTGGAAAATGAAAACATGCAAATTAGACATAGAAAAGTCAGGAATTATAAATGCAGAAAAACAATATAATGAATAAATAACACTAATGGATTCGCAAAAAATAATAAAATCAGCAAATAATATTCAAAAGTCAAGTAAAAAGAAAATAACATGAGTATATATAAGCTGAAGGCAGAATAGGTATTATTATAAGAGAATACTATGTGCTAATCTATAAAAACTTTCAGAACATGTTTCCATGAGAAACAGTGGTCAATAAGAGTTACAAAATAAAAAACATAGATTAGCTAATATCAATGTAATCAATTTTAAAAGCTATCAAATTCAAACTATTACAAAATCAGACTAATTTCATACAATTTTATTTATGAACTCCTTTAGTTTTTCAGCTGTACAGAAAGAGCTTTCTTATATGCTTGCAATATAATTATATGGAAAATAATCTTAGTTATAAAAAAAATCAGAGTATAAAAGACCTTGAAATAATCTCAAAACAATGACTTTATAGAAGAAAATAATCTCTAAAATTTTAGTCAGCATCATAAAAGACAATTAAACAAATGTAAAAAATTCCACATTTTTTTCATGTGCAAGTCAATATTGCTATGTAATTTTGAAAAATTAATGCATATAATAAAATCTATTGTAACTTTATCAATTTTAAAAATATTTTAAAACACAAAACAATTTCTTCTGAAAAGAGTAACAGAGTACATACGCAAAGAAGTAATTAAAGTGCTGTATATAGCATGATACTGGCAAATCAGAAAGCTCAGAAACAAAAATATACCCACGGGAGAAATGTACTCGCCATCAAACTGGCACTGACTGATCAACACTAAGGTGCTCACACAACAGTAATATTCTTTGGGGGTAGGGAGGTTGGGGGTGGGTAAACTCACAACTAATGGACGTGATGAGCGTTGTCGGGGGGGAGGGGCATGTCTCACTCAAATCATGTTGGAATGTGGCAAAGTCATAACATGTAACCAAAATGTTTGTACCCCCATAATTTCCTGAAATAAAAAAAAATTAAAAAAAAGAAATAATAGTTTCTTTTTTGATAAAGTTGGAATTTTAAATCAGTAGAGAAAAAATAGTTATTAAAAAAATTGTATTGGTTTTATATCTGGGTTCTCAGTCCTGTTCCAGTGTATGAAAACCACCCTCATATAGCCATCTGATATTTGACAAAAAAGACAAAAAGATACACTGGGGAATAGAATCTTTATGCAATAAATGGTGCTGGGAAAATTGGACAGCCGCATGTAGAAGATTGAAACATGATCCGCGCCTCTCACGACTCACAATAATCAATTCACGGTGTATGACAGACTTAAACCTAAGGCATGAAACAGTAAGAATTCTAGAAGAAAATGTTGGAAAAACTTTTATAGACATCGGCCTAGGCAAAGAATTCATGAAGAAGATTGCAAAAGCAATCACAACAACAACAATAATAAATAAATGGGACCTGATCAAGTTAAAAAGCTTCTGCATAGCCAAGGAAACAGTCTTTACAGCAAATAGACAACCTACAGAATGAGAGAAAATATTTGTCCGCTATACATCCTATAAAGGGCTGATAACTAGAAACTATATAGAACTCAGGAAAATCAGCAAGAAAAAATTAAACAACTCCATTAAAAAGTGGGCAAAGGACATGAACGGAAACTTTTCAAAAGAAGATAGTCTATTGGTCAACAAACATAGGAAAAAATGTTGAACATCTCTAATCATCAGGGAAATGCAAATCAAAACCACAATGTGATATCACTTAACTCCACTAAGAACGGCTTTTATTGAAAAGTCCCAAAATAAACGTTGGCACGGATGTGGAGTGATAGGAACACTCATACACTGCTGGTAGGACTGTAAACTAGTACAACCTCTATGGAAAGTAGTATGGAGATATTTCAAACAATTAAAAGTAGAACTACCATTTGATCCAGCAATGCCACTACTGGGTGTCTATCCAAAGGAAAAAAAGACCTTATATAAAAAAGACATCTGCACTCGAATGTTTATAGCAGCACAGTTCACAATTGCAAAGATGTGGAAACAACCCAAGTGTCCATCAATACATGAGTAGATTAATAAAATGTGTATGTATACCATGGAGTACTACTCAGCCATAAAGAAATGGTGAACTACCTATTGTATTATCCTGGATGGAGCTGGAGCCCATTCTACTAAGTGAAGTATCACGAGAATGAAAAAAAAAATACCATATGTACTCACCATTAAATTGGTATATTAAAAAAGAAAAGCAAGAGAGTAATGCATAAAAGTCATAGATTTACTACATAATCATTTTACAAAAATATGTTTTTGAGAGGTATACACTATATTT
>NW_012148841.1:10214298-10216563 GCF_000956105.1 Propithecus coquereli | reverse complement strand
GGCTATGCAACTATTCACAAATTCCACTTCAAATAGAAACACAGTGCACTGTTGTCAAAAGCATATAACAGACTGGTGTACTTGACCCCCATAACGTCTCACCAATCAGCCTCATGCAGTAGTGGTGCCAGTCAGGCAGTGGAAGTTAGAGCTAAATCATAAGCATAGCAGCCATCAATTTAGCCCTTATGGCTTACTAATGTTCTAATTATGCCAGTCAATCTGGGAAGATTATGTCATTGAAACGTATTTTATTCTTTGTTATTTTAAATATATTCATTTTAAAAATAAAATAAAAATATAAAAGGCAAACAAAAGTGTATTAATAAAAGTAAAAGGATTTGCTCTGTAAAATTTGGATTCAGGACCTAGAAGGTCACATGTGGCCTTAAGGCTGCAGGTTCCCCACCCCTGTGTTACAGTAATAAACCACTGTGCATTAAGAGTGGTGTGTGGTACACTTGATTTTAAAATATTTTTATTTACACAGTAAGTAATACATACCTATAATTCTGTTTCTCATTAAAATTTATGTAATTTAAAAAATGTACTATAATAATATATGCCACTTAAAAAATTATTTCATTCTAATCTCCAAATTTATCATTCTTTGCTATTACTTTTTAAATAAAAGCTATGTTCAGATTACTAGAGAAACCATTGAAAATCTTTAATCATTTTCAACTCTTCATCTGTATGAATTAGTATTAATTTGATTTTATACAACCTAAATACCTACAGAAAAATAAAGGTTAAGATTGATAAAAGACTGCTACAATCAACCAAAATCATCTTTTTCAAGTTTAGATTTAACCGAAACAGCCTCATCATTCACATTGGGAGAAATGATGTCACATGTTTAAATTCATAAGGTAATTTTATTTTTATAATATATATACTATCTTACATAGTTTAAACATTGATATTTTTGTGTGAGTTTTCTTTCTAACAACAGTAACAAAACCATTATGATATTTTAAAATCTTATGACCTAATTCATTAACATTTAGTTCCAATACTCCTGTTTTGCAATTCCTATTTTTATTAATATCTGTTTCTAATTTTCCTGTTTCCAGTTTCTAATTTTGGCTTTATACGATTTTCAGAATTCTCAGGTCTTGTAAAAGGAGTGTAAATGTCTGCAAATAACCCTGTCAACTCTCTCTAGGTTGCCTGCACCATGACCTAGCTGAGACTTGAACAGCACCAATGTTCTGGGATGCACCTCCAATTAGCTTTCCACAGTTCTGGGAATTTCTTCTACCCATCAGGAGATCTGAAACATTTCATCAGTTAAAATGTGTTGGGCAGCTGGTCTTTGCACAGAATACCTCTAAACTGCCATCCCAAATCCAGGCTGCCTGACACTAAGGACCTTTCCCATATTTGTTCTCTACAAAAGACAAGGGATTTTATTATTGGAACAGAGACTCACACTGTGGATCCAGCAATGTCCACACTGTGGATCCAGCAATGTCCTCACTGTGGCATGGCTCTCTATGGGATTATGGGAGGATCAGAGGGCCTGTAACTTCTATTCTCTTGCTGATCTTTATCTATGTACACATTCCCAATAAGACCCTTCTTCAACCTGTGAAGTGTGATGTTGTGGAATTTTTATAAATCAATGATCCAGGACAAGCAGAGATCCGAGTGGGATCTAACTTGAATCAAAATACATTATCACTTTTTTACTTGAAAGTACTTAAGGGAATGATTCTACTTCAAGTTTTTAATCCTGTATTTATAACATTTGGGCAGTGCCCAAAATGCTTCTTTTTTGTTTCAAAAAGTAGCATCCTGAGATTGTCAAATCTATATGATGGAAGTGGCCTAGTCTTCCTGCAAGAGAAGTAGGGGAATTCCTCTTTTCTATTGATATAATTGACTTATTGGGTTTGATGGTGCTAAGCATAAGAAACTAAGTAAGGTATCAAGTTATTTACCTTGGGTTCTTGTCACAAGACATATTTAAACTTGAGGGAAGTGATATTTCAAATTATGCCATACAAGATGATTTCAGTGGTCCTTGAAAAACATATGGTAAATTTGAAACGCCTCAAATAATCTAGACTTGTGATTCTCAGTTTGACTGAACAGAGAGTCACCTGGGGAGAGTGGGGTGGTGGTGCTTTTAAAAATACAGATGCCCAAGCCCCCTAAGACCAAATAAATCAGGATATCTGGAGATGGGACCAGCATATCAGTATTTCTAAAAATTCCCCAGATAATCCTAATGTGCAGCCAGTGTTGAGCTTTTGATGT
>NW_012148841.1:10212285-10214248 GCF_000956105.1 Propithecus coquereli | reverse complement strand
AGAAAGTAATGTGTTATTAAATGTCAGCTCAATAACCTTTTTGATTTATTACAAATAAGAAATAACATCATGTATTATAGCAAGGGTGGAGAACCTATTCATGTTGGAAAGCTGCATTAATTTAGCTATAAACAAATAAGGCTGTATTCAAGAAACTTCAATTAGATATACTTTAAAATATACATTATTTTGTAAAAGTCTAACTACTAAGTACATAATAATTTCAAAAAATGAAAACTATTTGTTAATTTTAAAGTTAACTAAACTTTTAATGGCTTTATTGTCTGCTTTTTGTTGGAAAGCATTTGAATATTTGGTTGCAGCATGGAGGTCCACAGTTTCAGCTGATCCTCTGTATGGGTATCGATCATTTGTGACCTTAAAGGCATCTTGATTTGGGTTAGGTAAGAGAATGGAGATTCATAGCAATAAATAGTTGAAAAGCAAGAAAGCATTTTTTCAGGTATGTTGTTGAAGGTGTGGGCATTCTACTGCATTTCTCCATATTTCAATTGGATCCTTCTCAGCATCAAGCAATGACTTTAAAATGCCACCTACTGAAAGCTCAATCAATTCCATCTGTAGTTTTTAGGAGACTTGGTGATATCAAGGAGGTGAAGCTGAAATGCTAATTTGAGTGCGATGTCATGATTCTCAAAGTCAGTGAACCTTTCATTGTATTCTCCAATTAATAGGTCTTTAACAGCTGTTTATTCTTCAAATGATTCCCATATATCATCCTGCTCATTAATGACCCTTGCTAACTGGGAAAAATGTTCATTCAAATTTCCTTTTAAAGAAGAAGTGTTTTTAAAAAGGATAGCTTTTTTCAAAATGCTTGAATTTTTTGCCATATATCATATATGGACTTAGTTTTACCTTGCAAAGAAATATTTAAGTTGTTTTGATTTGATATGACATCACACAGAAATGCTGCATTCCTATTGATGTCTTCCTTTAATAATTCACATTGCCGATTCTGTTCTTCATACAATTTAACTATCTGTTCTTGCAGAGATAAAATTTTGGCAAACATCTTTCCCTGGGACAGCCAACACACTTTAGAACAATATAGCAATTCCACACTGAATACATCATTGTTCAATATTAGCTTGTCACAAAACTGAAGATGCCACGTTGCATTTGCACAAATATAGTTAACGATACTTATGACTTGCTGCAAAGTGTCCCTTAAAACAGTAGCTTTAGTATAGAGATTTTGTTGATGCAAGATACAATGAAAGGAAATGAGAGCATCTGTAAGTATTAATACTTTTTTTTTTTAATTTGTGTAATCAAGCCCTTCATGTTTTCCTGTCATGGAAGGTGCACCATCTGTACATACACTCACCAAATTTACCAAATTCACTCCAACTTCCCAACATTTATCTTGACAGTTGTTAAAGATATCTATTCCCCATGTTTTGCATGCATGAGTGCCCAAAGACAGTAACTCTTTATAGCAAAGAAAATCTTCTGTTATGACTCAAATGAGGTATAAAACCTGTACCGAGTCAGTAGTATAAGTTGATTCATCCAAAGTGATTGAAAAATATATATTTTCCTTTTGAAGTATTGCATGAAGTTGTTCTGTTAAGTTGAAGGCTAATTTATGCTGCCAATTGGTTATGGTTCTCCTTGAAAGAGTCAGTTGTTTGTCCTTTGAAACGTTATTATGGTCTAAGCATCCTACAACTTCACCAATGCATTCTTTCACAATTTCTACATTACTGAATGGCTTCCCTTTTTTCCTGAGTATATAAGCTATTTAATTAATACTATATAAATTGCTTTAGTGGCATTATTTACAGGTCTTATTGGTGCTTGAAAGAATTGTCTTTGTTTTTGCTTTTCATCTTTTAATTTCTGCAATACAACCTTTCACACCTGTCCCTCTAATTTAAAATATTTGAGGTCCTTATGAATGTTATAATGCTGATGAGCATTGAATTTCTCTAATGTT
>NW_012148841.1:10201567-10209185 GCF_000956105.1 Propithecus coquereli | reverse complement strand
CTCATTAATAATTCAGGAAATACAAATTAGAATGAAAGACTTATTTGCCTAGTAAAGAAAGTCATAATATTCAGGATAAACACACTGAAATATTGGTGGGGAGACTCCAAAGTGAATCTTTTAGAGACAAACTTAGCACTTTCCAACAAAGTTTAAGTGTTTGGCCCAGCAATTTACATGTAGAAAAAATAAAAGTAAAGTGATATTTATTGAAACAGTGCAAGAATAAAAATTCGGAAATGAAACAAATGGCACACACAGATTGTAATGACCAAATAGATTATAGTGCAGTTTTTATTGCATCTGGATAGGCAAACCAGTGCTGTGGTAATAAACATCCCCAACCCTTAGCGGCTTTTAACACAAAGGTTTATTTCTTACTAATGCCTCAAGTCTCCATGTCTCTTTATCCAAAACCCTGCCTGATGGAGCAGCCATTGTTTCGAATATTGATGGTCACCGAGGCAGAAGAAGGTGAATGTCATAAAGGAGCCTAGAGTATGGTAAGAGCTGTGGGTCCTCAGGGAGGCCTTGTTCTGTACAGAAGGTACAAATGCCAGTAACTCTCAAAACAGAGTTGGGTTGTTCTCCCTCAGGGGTTTCCATCGGACAACTAAGACTATAAGTGAAGCTAACATTCATCTCAAAAAATCACACATATTGTGAACGCAGAAACCACACACCAGTGGAGGCCACCAGCCATGGAAAGAACCTGAAGGAAACAGAAAACACCAACTTCTTTCTTGCTAGAAAAGTCCACTTTGACAAGAAAAACCCTGGCCTCCACTCTTTCTCTTCCCTGCCCTATTCCCAGAGGGTCTAGATCCAGAGGGTTGGGAGCAGGGATTGAAATTGCAGTTCAAGTTCTGCCTTCCAAGTTCAAGTCCCAGCACCCTCCCTTCCTAAAAATAACGACAGAAAAGAAAGTGCACGTTAGGAGAGCTAGAGAAAGGAAAACTATTGAATTAGATATGATATTAGAATCTTAAAATGTACTCAATATTGAATTAAATTTTAATAAGTAAAAGTAGTCAGAAATTTAAGAGAAGAAGTATTTCACAGAGGGGAGGTAAACACAGCATTTATAAAGATAGAAGCAATAAACCTAAAACTACATTATGTTAATTATTGAGTGACTTGTGATTCTTCAGTAAATAGGTTACCTATAGGTAGGATGATTGTGTCTATACATTCATAGAAAATATTCTGGCAAGTTACATGCCACACTGTTCACAGCAGTTGGTGACCTCTAGGGAGCAGGATTGGAGAGGATAATATTGTAAAGGGAAAGTTTTTATATTTTCAGGTTGTAAGACTACTAATTTTTTCGATCTCTTTATAACAAAATATGTTAATCTTACAACTGCAGATTAATTTAAAAAAGACTTTACAAATTCAATTGCATAGTGATCAAAAATACATGCCTATAGAAAGAATGGAATAAATTCTGTCCTATATTTCAGAAGCAGTTGTGTTTCTTTACATTTAAATATTCACTAGTGAAGTACAGAGGAGATAATTCTACAAACTAAAACTGCTATAGTCTTAACTGATACATTTTGTTTCTATTGTTTACAAAAGACAAAATGTTTTCTTATTATCGCCTTGCCATGAATGGCTACTTCTCAATTATACGTGGTAATGAGAGACAAAAATGGCACGGATAATTAAAAGCCACGAATAACCCCCCAATGTAATTTTAGATAGTATTTCAATCTTTTCTTCTGCCTAAGCTCTTAACAGGACTATTAACAATTGTAAAAACTAACTGGATCCAGTTTTACAGCCTCTCTGTCGTTCTCCTCCCACTCTTTGATGAGCCTATCGACACGAAGTGAAATGATTGAAAAGCATCATCAACAAAGAGGAGGAGAAGGAGGGACTCTGGGACTCGGCTACCATGTAGTCAGGCTGTGAAACCCAGAAGTTAAATACAAAACGTTAATTGTTCTGAATTTATGTGACACTATTTCTCCAATATAACAGTATGCAGATGCCAATCGCCCACTTACATTTTATTACTAAGGCGGTTCTGTCCACAGCTTCTCAGATCTCGATTATCTGTTATGGCATCTTACTGCCTGGAGATGTTTTAATGACAGCAAATTTGATAAATAGACACTATTTTTATTATTGTCTATTTCTTCCAATAATTCAGTTGTATCCGTTCTGACCCATATAAAAATCAACCATGGGCTGTTAAAATGGCTTTGTAAGTAAGTGACATGCTCGGTGAAATGAAAACAGTGTCTTGATAATTGTCTCCTAGCACTAGGACATTCTTTTCTAGTGGTGGCAGCTGCTCTCTCCTTCTGTCTCTTAGACTATTGACTAACTGGGCTTAACTATAATGACTAATTCATCTACCATTACCAGCTTGTCTTTACAACCTCTCAATGCTTGCTTTTTATTCTCTGTTCTTTCTTTTTCATTCTCTTTTCACATGTGTTAGAAATATATGAATTATTGTATTTTTCTTTTCCCCAGTTCCACATAGAAATATACATAAGTTTCCCTCTTTGGATTTCCTGAGAGCACACAAAAAGGCCACACTCTGCATTTACCGTGTTTTAAAAAAAAATAAAAAAAATTCCAGCCAACTAATTCTTATTCAGCTCTCAAGTAAATGAATGCCCTCACTGAAAATGCTATTTTCAATAATTACCCTGTCATCAGGATTAACTCGAAAGTCTTGCTTTATATTAATATATTAATGGAACTGAAATTTAAGGTACAGCTTTTATCTTATTTCTTTGGCCATTTTCAAAAACTCAACCCCAATCTGAAATCCTTTCTTATCACTTCTATTTGAATGACAGTATTGATTTGGTTCAAAGGTCCAATACAGCACATTAAAATACCCTGTCCCCACACACCTACCTACTTAGGATTTAAAATAGAAATCACTTCAAAAAATTGTTGATACTTAGGGAATACATTCCGCCAGTTCTACCAATCACAAAATAAAACATCCTGATAAGGTATGGTTTCCTGGAAGAGCCATCATCTTAATGCTACAGTGTTTCTAATTTTTGCCTTATTTTGAAAGATCTTTCATGATTACCCATGGGTGAAATACAAAAAGTAAGTCTCCAACAACATCCTCTGTCTAAATAAAAATGTGCATATTCAACATGTTGAAAAAGTACACCCTGTGGATGTAAACAAAATGCAATTTTATTTTTAAACTGTATTCCATGGGAAAACTTCTTTATCCTCCCATTGGAGAAAAATGCAGCAGGCTTTAGGACTCTCCCTCTGAATCTAAGGGTAACAAATGGTTCTAGGTTTATCTTACTTTCCAAAACATGGTCTCAATTTAGAGATTAGAAGTGTTCAGTGTAAGATATTAATCAATATTTCAATCTTCATTTCAAGCATGTTAACAGCTTTCTTACACATACACATATTCACACACATAACGTTCATACATACATGCAAGGAAAAAAAATCACACAAAAAAACCTCTTCGAAAATCTTTTTACCTCTCCAAATCTGATACCTCCTTTTTTTAACGCTTCTGCCTGAGAAGTTCTGAGAGTCTTGGATCTAAATCATTTTCATTTCCTTTGTAATATTGACTTTGCACCTTCTTTGGCAATTACTGCTTTTTGGTGACTAGATTGAAATTCTAATTTTGGCATTCTCTTACTAAAATTTTTAATGGCTCACAAAAACTCCTTCACCATAGGGTATGAACTGTTGACATGAGTTATATCTTTGTGTTTTTTAGAAAGTTTCTCTTGATATACCAATTATTTCAACAAACATTTGCATATCTTGAAAGACAAGGGAGAGGTGTAAATATGAAGAAGATATAATCTCTTGTGCTCATTTCAGCAGCACATACACTAAAATTGAAACTATACAGAGAAGATTAGCATGGCCCCTATGCAAGGATGACATGCAAATTCGTGAGGTGTTCCATATTTTTAGAACTCTGGAAATATGAAAAATCAGAGGGAAAGGACACTTCCAAAGGAAACAAGAGCTCTTTACCAATGGATACCAACCAAAACAAAAACTATCAAAATGACAGATAGAGAATTTCTAGTATGGATTTTAAGGAAGCTCAATGAAATACAAGAGAAAGATACAATCTCAACTCAAAAAGTAGAGAAGATATATTAACGAATAATGGTAAGACAGAATAATAGGTGCTAGAAGAGAGTTTATACAGGAAAGTACGTGGGAAAATAATGGATAAAGGAAAGTTTCCACCCAAAAGCTTCTGATCTGAATGTATAACAAATAAGTTATTCACAATTAAGATGAAGCTACGATCTTTAAAACTTGAGTTTTAGAGAGAACTTGTGTGAAGTTCTACCTGGATCTGTGTTAATGACTTTAAAACCTCCCAAAATAAAGAATCAATCATCAATTAAATATTTGCTAGCCCCTACATGCATAGCATGATTTTAGAAACTAGAGAAGACACAAAGTATTTTTAAAGCACGATCTCTGTTCACAAAAGAGTTTATATAGCTCAACACATTGAACAAATTATTCTATAGTCACATCATTTGAGAACAAGTATTTCAGCTGGCCTGGTTAGATTTTTTGCTTATGAAATGACTCCGACAGAATAAGAGTTAGATGATTCCAATTTAAACATACTGGTTAGCTTACTGCCAGACACCTCAGCCGTGGTCCCTCTAGAAATTGCCCTTTTAACCTCATGAATGCTTTTAAGCCAACGAAAAACTGGAAGAGAGCCAATAACCTAACTAATACTACTCTGGGTGCCCTGGTGCAACCAGTTGCTTTGCCTGGAAAGGGCACAAAGGATCTTGATCTGCTGGAGCCAGCATCTTTTATGGATTTTTTCCCAGTGTCTAAAAAGAGATATCTTCAGAAATTCTAGAGATTAAAAAAAAAAAAATTAGATATCTTGTCAAGATGGCAGACTAGAAGCAGCCCGCATGCTCCGCTCTAGAGGAGGGGATCAAAAGTTGTAGGTGGATGCCTACCTATAGACAGCTCTTCTTGGAAAGAACATAAAACACCAGAGAAGTGATGGGAGACATTCAGAGTGAAGGAGAAGGTGCTGGGGAGATTCATTTGGCAAGATCAAGGGGAACTTTGGGGAGGCATGCACACATGTTGCAGGTCAGGAAGAGAGAGCCCTCAGGCTCCATGCTGACCCAGCAAGCACTGCAGCCGGAGCTGTGAGGGAGACCCCACCACCACCGCAGACCTCTGAACTGACTGGGGAGCTGCTTGGAGTCTGTGCAGAGAAACTGCACGGGAGAGCAGGTGCAGCAGGGTTCTGGTTGCTACCTCTCCGGGGGTTATTGCAATTGATCTATTCTGAGCTCTCAGGTACAGAAAGCTAGGTCTGCATGGGGTGTGGCTTTGCAACAGCCACCTTTGTATCACCCTCTCCTGGTTGGGGAGGGAGTGGGCAGAGTGGAAGCTCCCCCATGCTATGCTCTGTGACTGGGAATAGAGCGCCTCTCCTACCCAGCATGGGATCTGAACAGAAGAGGTGCCTCAGGTGTCACAGACACCATCTGAGAAGTCTTGCAGTGACTGCCTCAGCAGGACCCGAGTGGGGGTAGAATCCTGGACACCCAGAGGCCACAGGCTGCAGCCCCACCCCCTGAAATCCCCTCACTGCCACCCCTACCATTTCTGTGTAAGTAGCTTGGCCTACGCAGTTCTACCTCTGCAGTTTCAGCATTGCAATCTGACTCCATGACCCAGCCCACACAGCTACTGTCCTGCTTTCAGGCTACTGCTCTGGCTCTAAGGCTCCTGCTGTGCCCAGGAGAGCCACTCCGTCCTGGAGGCTCCAGTGCTACCCTCAGGCCTGAAGACACTGCCCCTGAGGTTCCACTGCTGCCTGAGATTGCAGTTCTGCCCCCCTGAGGCTCCAGCGCTGCCCCGAAGACTGAGGCTCTGTTCCTGTGGCTCCAGTGCTCCTGTTGGACCTGTGACTCCACCTCAGAGATTTCAGCACTGCCACTGGATGCTAAAAATACACCCGAGTCTCTGCCACTGCCAATGAGTCCACGGAACTGCCCTGAGGTCCAACGTTCCACCAGGGATACTCTAGGCTTGAGCCATTACACCTAGACCCAGTTCGAGCAACTACCCACAGCATGGACACCCATGACAACTGCCTAGATAGCCTTACCCAGCTGCCACTGTCACTTCTGCAGGGAGACACCAGACAGAGCAATCCCCTACGATGCCAGCCTTCATGGAGTGGGTCTCACTCAGCCCCCAATTCAAGCTTCCAACAATGGTCTGGGGAACAACCCACTATCCCACACAAAGATCATGCAGAACCGGCTTGAACTGTGACAATCAGAGGGGAATGGGACAAAACAGAATGGCTGCATTACAGGTTCTCAGTGCTCTTTCCACTCCCCTGCCTGGTTAATATTCCAGAGTAGGATACAAAAGTGCCATCTAGGGACATCCTTTTCTTCTCACTAAGTAGGAGAGTTCCCAGCAAAGGAAACAGGTGCCCTATCAGCTCTGAGTTGAGAAAAGAGGATTCAGATGAGAAGAAACCAGCAACAGAATTCATACAATATGAAAAAACAAAACAGTTCCACATGCCCAGGTGATGACAATGCATCTATATTAGTGGACCCTAACCATAAAGAAGTTGTCAAAATGTCAGAAATGCAATTCAAAATATAAATGGCAAATAAAATGAATGGAATCGAAGAGTAAGTTGAAAATCAACAAAAAGAACTCCCACAAATGGTTCAGGACATCAATTTTAAAAAGTCACTAAAGAGCTAGACAACACAAGAAAGGATATAATAGACATTAAAGAAATAAAAGAGCCATGTAGGGAATTTTAAAACACAGAAGAAAGCTTCAACAACAGGCTAAATCAAGCAGAAGAAAGAACCTCAAAGCTTGAAGACAAGGCTTTAAAGCTAAATCGGTTATTCAAAGATGCAGAAAAGAGAATAAAGAAGAATGAGCATTTACTCAGAGAAATATGAGACTATGTGAAGCAAACTAATACACGAATTATAGGTATCCCTGAGGAAGAAGAAGACAGAGTAAAAAGCATGAAAAATCTATTTGAGGGAATTATTGAGGAAAATTTCCCTGGTATTGCCAGAGATTCAGACATTCAGATACAAGATGGTCATTGAACACTGGGAAAATTCTTAGCAAATAGGCCATCTCTAAGACACATAGTCATCAACTTGGCCAAAGTGAAAAGGAAGGAGAAAATTCTACAAGTAGCAAGAGGAAAGCAATAACTAATCCACAAAGGAAAACCCATCAGGCTAACTGCAGACTTCTCAGCAGAGACCTTACAATCCAGAAGGGATTGGGGCCCGATGTTCAGTCTTCTAAATGCCCATCAATTCATAAGTGGATTAACAAAATGTGGTGTGTGTATACACATACACAGACACACACACACACACACACACACACACACACACACACACACACGCATGCACACGCACACACACCCACCCCATGGAGTATTACTCAGCCATAAAAAGAAATGAATTAATATCTTTTGCAGCAACTTGGATAGAACTAGAGACCATTGTCCTAAGTGATGTATTTCAACAATGGAAAAACAAACACCACATGTTCTCTCTAATAATTTGGAACTAATAAATGGGCACAC
>NW_012148841.1:10199403-10201087 GCF_000956105.1 Propithecus coquereli | reverse complement strand
TTTACAGTTATCAAAGTTCTTCAAAATTTTTTCTTGGTTATTTGAAATCACTTTTTCCAAGTCACTTATTTTTACTTTCGAAGTGTTCAAGCTCAACTTTTATCAAATTAAGACTACTCTTATTCCCCTAGGATTTTTTCTCTCAAATTATAATAGATAATCTGCCTGTTACAAAGAGCTTCCTGTGATTTAACTTTGCCCACCATCTTTGTTTACCAGATGGTCTAGAACACTCAATACCAAAAATGTTTTTCTCTAGTAATATTTAATCTTGCCATGTAACACTGGTTTAAAATTCAGTTACTCTTTATCAGATAAGCAAAATTTAATGTATCTGTAAAATAGTTCCATATTGACTTAACAAACTGCTGTAAATTTCTGAATGATGATTTCAACATTTCAGCCAAAAAAATGAATATAGAGTTTAGGCATAGTGGCTTGTGCTTGTAATCTTAGCACTTTGAGAAGCCAAGGCTGGAGGCTCACTTGAGGCCTGTTCAATACAAGCCTGAGCAACACAGTAAGACTCCCATCTCTACAAAAAAATAGAAAACTTAGCTGGGCATGGTGGCATGCAACTGTAGTCCCAGCTACTTGGAAGGTCTGAGGCAGGAGGATCACTTGAGCCTGGGAGTTTGAGACTGTAGTGAGCTATGATGATGACATCACTGTACTCTAGTCCGGGCAACAGAAACAGATCCTGTCTCAAAATAAATAAATAAACAAAAAATATCAAACCTCAAATATTGCAGTTAAAATTTTACTAAAATGACTTTTAAAAGACCTTTTTTGCTAAGCAGAGTTTACAATAATGTTTCACTACCTGAATAATAGCCTAACCTTTGTTGTAAATTAATGTTGATGCCATGAAATAGGCTCTACTGCTGACTGTGAAACAGAATTGCTAATTATTACAAAAAAGAGGAATGCAAATAATGTGAAAATGGCTCATCTCAGCTAGCAGAACTAAAAATAATTCAACAACAAATAATACCACATCAGCAGCTCCTAGGTGTGGAGATTTTTGGCTTCTACTGCAAATGTATTTTGAAATTTTTCATATGTGGTTTATGGATGATAAATTTCCCAGACTAGTAAGGTCCTTTGTACTTAGAGAAATGATGAGGTTTTCATTTTTATTTTTCCAGTGTTTTGAAATCAAAACTATATTTCCTGCTGGTTCTATATAAAAGGCTTATTATACTTTTTTGAAAGAGAAAAATTAGAGGGACATGAAAAGCATTTGGCAGAGTGCTGGGAGAGCCTTATGTTATTTTTCAGAGCAAATGAAAATTCATGTCTGTTACACTAGCCCCTTAAATCTCCATGTACCCACACAGGAGCTATTAGTCCTCTCCTATGTAATGGAAATGAAGTCTCATTGAAACAAGGTCATTTAGAAAGAACAGTTTCTCTGTACAGGCTCTGAAATGGCTGACCTTGAATCTTGTTCATTAAGATGATCATAAAAAGATAATTTTATATTTTTGATTATTTGGGTTATCATGGAAAAAGAATAAAATGGAGAGCCCATTTAATATCATGGTATGTTCCTCAAAAATTTATCAAAGAAAAAATTTTAAATGCCAAAAAATCTTATTCAACCTCTAAATAAGCAGATGAAGGCAAATTAAAATTTCTCACCTATCAACGTGGAAAACATTTTAAAAATCATAATAAATGA
>NW_012148841.1:10195888-10198023 GCF_000956105.1 Propithecus coquereli | reverse complement strand
TTGAGCTCCTGACCTCAAGCGATTCTCCCAACTTGGCCTCCCAGAGTGCTAGGATTACAGGTGTGAGCCACCGCGCCTGGCCCTCTATCAAGATATTTTAAAATGCATCTGACTAGGTCATGCATGATTATTAGCATCTTAACAGATATCCCTCTATTAGTTCTCCAGTAGAGAGAAGAGCTCTGTGGCGTGGTGTATCTAGGAAGAAGGACAAAACGTGAGGAAAAGTGTAGAAAATTAACGTGTATGATCTAAATTACAAATTGGCTCTACTTTCAGTCTTTTTCTTAAAAGACTAAAGTTAGCTGAGAATTTCAGGAAGTGATCTCTGAAGATTTTTTATTAAAAAGAATGAAATTAAATCTTGGATCTCTTTAATATTGGTGCCCAATATCACACAACAGAAAAGCATGAGCATTAGAACTTCTAATAACCATCTAATGTTCAATTAAATAATACCTAATATAAACGTAAGACTATTTAGCACTTACTCTTTCAATTAGAAAGATTTTTGTTTGTTTGTTAGTTTGTTTTGTTTTGTTTTTTCCAGAAAAGCACTTTTTATTTGATGCAAAGACAAATCTGACTTTTAGGACTAAAGTTCCAAGAGTCAAAACTCAACTATTAGTGGCACTATTTTGATTCTGTAGATTTTGCTTCTCCTTGATCAGAAAAGGATATTCAGGTTTTATTTTTCCCAGCTGGGCAAAAAGGGCAAAGAAAATTGGAAGAGCCTTGTACTCTACTGATACTGCTCTTTAGACCCAGCATAAAGCTAGACAAACCCTCACTGGTCAGTCTTCAGGTTGCTATCCCACGGCTGAGGCCATACTACATTTGCAAAGAAGATGAGGCAGGAAAAATGGGTGTAGGTCACTTTGGAAGAGCAGGCATCCACAGCTTCAAAACTCCTCATTGAAGGGGTAATCCTCGTGGGAGGCACAGCTTACCAAGGCACAGACCCTCAAGTTTCTTTTGTAGCTCAGTAGGGTGGTCACATCATGGCTGCTCAGTTCAAAGTCAAATTCTTAAAGTTCTCAGCAATGTGTTCAGGTGTCACAGACTTGGGGATTACCACCAAGTTCCTCTGCATGGCAAACTGGATCAGAATCTGGGCTGGAGTTTTATTGTGCTTGGCTGCAATCAACTTGATCCTGGGATCCTCCAGGAGGGATGGGTCCTTGGGCTTGGCCCAGGGCCTGTCGGGAGAGCCAAAGGGCTATAGGCAGTCACCACAATGCCTTTTGACAGGCAGTACTAGACTAACTTTCTCCTGAGTTAAGTATAGGTGGCACTCAATCTGGTTAACCACTGGCTTATACTTTAAGCCAGATTTGTTTAAAATCCTCCTCATCTGGAGATGGCTGAAATTGGAGATGTCAATAACTGCCACCAGCCCTTCATTTGCCAGCTCTTCCATGGCAGTCCATGTATCCAAAATATCTGTGTCACTGGGAATCATGTTGCCTGCTTTGTGCATTGGGAAAAATTCCTTCCCAGCCTTAAAGCCTGTCTGCCAGTGAATAAGGTAGAGATCCAGGTAGTCCAGCTGCAGGTCCTGAGTGTATTCTTACAGGCTGCTTTCAGCAGGCCCTTCTTATGGTATAGACACCACACCTTGCTAATGACGAAGAGCTCCCTCCGTGTCACCACTTGCTCCATGAGCTTCTGATGGATGGCCAACCCCACCTCGTGCTCATTCTGGTACACATGGGCACAATGTGGTGGTACCTGACATCGATTGCTACCTTCACAGCCTCGGTCATCAGGCCCAGAGAGGACTTTAAGGTGTCCAGCCTCATCATGGGCATCTTGGTGACAGTGTTGACCACGATGTGGCCGGCCGTAGCTGCTGAGCTTCACAGACCCCTTCCCAGAACTATGAGAATTAGGAAGTTTTTGTCCAGTTGCCTACCTCTCCCAAAAAGAGCTTGTGTAATTGGATGCATGAAAGTAGTCAACATGGAGTATTTTCTGCTTTGTGGTATTAAGATTCAGCCAAGATTAAAATATGTGTTCTAGTACCTGTAATAAATGATTACATATGAAATCAAGTGATCTAGATTGTTGTCTGCTTTAAACATTTTATATTATACTGTATCATACAAAGAATGAATTAAAAACTTTCTAAAGAA
>NW_012148841.1:10192376-10193623 GCF_000956105.1 Propithecus coquereli | reverse complement strand
CAGTAAAAAACAACTTATTGTACTGAGTAAATTGTTGTTTTAAAAAGTACCCAAAACTTTAAGTAGTAAATAGTTTAACATAAATACATTTTAAAAACAATTAAAATGTAAATTTGATATAAAACTAGTGGAGATTTAGAGGATGTTGAATGTGATACCAGAATGTGAGTGATAATTAGCAAATCTATTGCCCCCACTGTCAATTATCACTGAAATGATTTCACTCAATTAAAAAGTCAAAGAACAATTAACATCTACATGTATTTTCTCTAGAATATAAAATGTAACTACTATTGTTATAACAAGTCCAAATACAACATATATAAAGTGTAGTAAAAATGACTTTCTATTACACACCATGAAAAATTAAAAAGTAAAAACATTGATGACCCAATATCTAGTACAGACATGGACACTAAAATGTTTTGTTCAGGAAACATCTAAAGAATTGATGAGTTTGCTGTGTATACTATCAAGAGGTATCAAGTGGTGACTGCAATTATACCTTAGCAATTAGCCCAGATTACATAACATTGCTAACCAAAATAAAATTTTCAAAAATACTTTGTACAAAGGTTATTCTAGACTGCAATCTTTATCTATAATTTCTTTACATTTTTTAAAACATCAGAACATTGCTTTGACAACCAAGAAACTTTAAGACCAATTAATTGCCAAATTATGGTAATCAGTTTTTCTTAGATGTCTTATAAAATTTTCTTATTGTCTATATTTCATTTTTATACCAATTTGTTCCTTTTACCTATTTTGTTGAGTCTATTGAACCCCCAAATGTTTCAGAAAACAATGGTAAACAATAGGTAAAAAGTCTGCATTTATTAAGAAACCTAACATGTGCCAACACTTGTCTTAAATACACTACCCAGGCTTCTTATTAAATCCTGACAGCTATAATGTGAATTGTAATACTATCATTGTCTTTATTTTAAAGAAGAAAAAACAGAGGCTGAAGAGGACAAAAAACTTGCTGATGGTCAGAAATGGAGTCAGAAAACAAACCCAGTTGTTCTGAACTCCAGAGCCGAAGCTTCTAATTGCCATTCTAAGCTGTCAAGGAAGCAGAGCAGAAAACTGGGTGGCAAGACTGGTGGATGTTTGAATCTCCATCCTGCCAACTCAGAGGTTATGCTGAGCAGGCACAATTTATTTAAATAACAAACTAATTGATTTAATGATGAAATAGCTAATTTCTAAGCTCATTGCAATATAATCATATTAAATTAATG
>NW_012148841.1:10189687-10190576 GCF_000956105.1 Propithecus coquereli | reverse complement strand
GCCACTACAGTTTTTTATTTTTTTATTTTTTTAACATTTCAATCACCACTCCTTTTTGGATTAACACATTTTCCGTTGAATATCTAATGAGTAATATAAGGTCTGGTTTCTCCATCACCCACAAGTGATTTGTTCTGATCTATCATACTATCTTTTATATTTTCAACTTGATTTTAAAGTCTATCTTGATAGACTCTAAAATACATCTTGCGGAAACTCTTTTTATTCTTCTCAGATTACCATCTCTGCCTGAAAGTGGGCACATTTCCACCACCAGGCCATGTGGAATCATTTGATCCATTTGCATGCCTACTAGTTTCTGCTTCTTCTTATAAGGAAACAGCATTATGGGAGGGAGAGGGAGACACAATGTCTAGTACTCATTGTTGTCAAAAGTTCTTTCCTCCCTAGGTATTTTAAATTTACTTCTAGATACCTCCATTCTCTTCTTTGCAGTCCTAATAGCTTGGTGAAAAGAATAAGAAGGAATCTACTCTCTGCCCAGCCACCAACAACTGGGGAAACAGAAGGAATGTTAATCACTCTCTAACAAGTTGACAATTATATCCACTATTCTCCCATGGGGTAAATACCATCAATGTAGTAGAAATCACATTAGGTTGGAGGTTAGATTATCAGGATGAGGTCTTTCCTGTCTCTGGCAATAATTAATTGTATAACATTGGACACATTATTTAATCTTATTTGTAAATGGGGTTACACAATTATCAGAAGTTTGCCATGCCATCATGTTCGTGACATTCACAGAATCCTATAAGTAATTATAGCTAATAAAAGCAGTGATTCTTGGAATAGGGCAAGGAGAATACAAACCAGAAGAAGAAAAAAATGGATTCGATTCTCAGAACAGAAGGGAGATGCACATATA
>NW_012148841.1:10185514-10188937 GCF_000956105.1 Propithecus coquereli | reverse complement strand
TCCTTCTTCTCTTCCTCCTCCTGCTTTTTATCTTCCTCCTTCAAATTATTATTAAAGTCTAATGTATCAAATTAGGAGTTTGTGAGGGAGGAAAGAATTAAACTAATTCATGCCACAACGTCTCTGTATATACGTACCAGTTACACTGGAAACAGTGGTTCTAATTAAACTGAGTAGTTCTATTTGGATAAATAATACAAAATGAATATCAAAAAGTATTATTTTGTACCATTGAACTGCATATTTTAAAATATAATCTTTCTTCCCAAATTAGCTCCTTTCTTTTTGACTGCCCAATTTTTGGTAATGACATAGAAATCTTTCTATCATTCAGAATTAAAACCTCAGGTTTGTGCTTGATTTGTTTTTTTTCTTTATTTCTGCACACTTGCGAAACCTATAGGAATTAATGTGAATTATAACTACACCCTAATTTAAAATTTCACAGATACTATCCAATTTCTAGCATTAACTCTCTCTCACCTGGTCTTTTATAACAGCTTTCTAAATATACTGCGCTTTAATAAGCATTGGTAGGCTCCCTTTATATCCTTGAAGGGAAGAAATCAGAACTGAACAGTAATTCATATGATACATTGATAACTGAGGAAAATACCAGAAATAAAGGATGTTGATAAATAATTAGGGCTTTCTGCATGCTAGGAATTATTAATTTTATCCTTAATAAAACTTGTTGGAAATTTTCTAGTAGTTTATGTAAACCTAGCTAATGTTTACCAATGAAGTTTGTGACAGTAGAGAATAAAATCAAAGTTTAGTGATGCTGAATAAGTTGGTTTTATGCTTGAGTGTCAAAGAGAACTTGTGCTAATACTGTATACATACATTCCTTCACATTTCAAATTTTTATATTGACTCTTTCCGTAGGCTCTTGATTTCCTCTTTATTCTTTACACTTTATTCTAGGTATTACTTATTTTGTTTCAAGGTGTCACAAAGCTGAAAAATGAAAAGATGTTACCTTGTAGTATGGCTGGATAAATTATGATTGGAACATAAAGCTAAGCACACACAATAACTATAATGCAATCTATTGGCACATGCATTTGTTTTTACTGCATAGGAAACAACTTCAAGATCTAAGTGGCTTAAAAATAAGAAATTAATTCTTGCACACAGGTTCAGCTCATCTAGCCTTGGCTGGGCTTTGTGGCACTGCTTCAAGTTTTGGAATATCTGGGCCTGTCTCCAAATCATTGGTTGGGATGAGATCCATTCTATATTTTTCCCATTCTCCCTTTACAGGTGGTCACCTGGGGCATGTTCTTCTCGTGGAGAATGGCATGAGTGCAACAGAACAAGCCAAACTATGAAGGTACACTGAAACCTTTGTTTGCCTCAAATATACTCCTATTCCATTGGCTAGAGCAAGTCACATGACCAAGCCCATGCAGTGCCTGACAAATGAGAGAGAGAGGAGTCAACACCTGCTAAACAGCAACCTAATGCATTACCACATTACAGTAGGAAATGAAACCCTTAACTTTTAGCATGAGGTTGCATTTTATTGTACAGCCAAATGAAAAACTTTCAAAGATACCTGCCTTTCTTTCTCCCAAACCACCTCTCCTACCTTGGTTTCTGCTTTAAAAGCCAAGAAGGAATAGTAATCAGATGTTGGGTCTCATTCCAGGACACTGATAATTGGTATGTATTACTGGTGTGTTTTGCCAGATACTTGATGTGTCTCTCTCACTCCCCACATCTTACTCAATCCAGTCCAGCCACCATGCTGTCTCTGATGCTCCTATACTTCCTGTGTCCATAATAAATTGACCCAGGAAGAGCTAGTTCATAGCAGGATATGTCATTTCATTTATTCTCTTTCTCTCCATTCATTAAACGTGCCCATGGGTGGGGCTTGCTACGGTCTGAATGTTTGTGTTCCCCTAAAATTCATACGTTGAAATCCTAATGGTAGTGGTAAAAGGAAACGGGGGCTTTGGGAGGTGACGAGGTCGTGCTTGTTTCAAATATGCTCATGTCCCCTGGCCAGAGAAAGTCACATGGCCAAGACCATGCAGTGCCCTAGTGTACACAAACTTCAAGAATGAGAGTGAGGGGGGCCTTCACAGATGGGATTCATGCTCTGACAAAAGAGGAGTGAGAAAGACCCCTCACCTTTTCCACCATGTGAAGACACAGGTAGAATATCTAAGAACCAGAAAAAGCCCATTGGATCCTGAATCTGCTGGTGCCTTGATCTTCAACTCTATAATTCCAGAACTGTAGAAATAAATTTCTGTTGTTTATAGCTACCCAGTCTATGGTATTTTGTTACAGCAGTCAGTCATCTTAATACTAAAACAAAACAAAACATTCTTTCTTTGAATATTCTTTAAGTAGATGAGAGGCATAAGCTGATTTCTGTTTTATATTATTTACAAAAATGATTATGGTGTCAGTGTGGACAATGGAGACCCTGGAGGCAAAAGAATCCTTACAGGGAGCAAGAATTTGAACTAAAGCAGTAAGAGCAGTGGATGGAAAAGAAAGGATATATTTAAAAACTGGTGAAACTAATAGTACTGAGAAAGTGGCTGAATTAACGAGATATGAAGACTCTCAAGCTTTTAACTTGGATGTCTAAATGAAACGTTGTTAATTGTTTTGTATTTGGTAGCTATAAAATATTTTGCAAAAGTCCATTAGTATTTTCCATCTGAGATGATAATATCTTAAGTGTGAGGTAGACTATTAAAGGTCATCAATTAAGTATGTTTTCAATGCAGAAATTCTTTCCATAACATCACAATTATGTTTATCCTTTTTTTTTCCAATGATGAGAAAAAATTTTCTTTTAAGATACTGATTTTTATTAACAGGTGGTTTTAATTACTAGATACTCAAATGTTCTTATGATATGAAATATTCTGTTCTTCAAATATATAATCTCTAGCTCCTCTACCACTAGCCTAACTCTTTTGTATACATTCTAGTTTAAAATAGGACTTTTGAAATCAAATACATTACTTTAGAACCAGCTGATTTTCCCTCTAAATTAAACTGCTGGTCTTGGCTTCAAGTCAACTGTAATTCTTGTATAATTTTTCACATATAATAGTTAGGTCTTTTCTCCAGAAACTAGTAATGGGGTTTTTCTTACCTACTAGTGTCAGTGAAAATTCTTTTTTCTTTTTTCTAGGTTTGACATGATCTAGCTACTATTTCTTCTGAAGGTTTAGTTTAATGTTCTATACAAGGAAGCTCTTATTTGCTTCAATTTGAATGTTTGGTTTGTCTCCTCATTCTGCTTTGGGATATCTGGTTAATTTAAGTGGCATTTTTAATTCCCTGAAAACAGTTCCAAACAGTTTTAGCTCCATATTTTATTGTTTTGTCCATCTTATTTATTAACTTTCAATCCTCTTGAGTAAACCAAATGCAATGTCATTTCTCAAA
>NW_012148841.1:10181387-10183644 GCF_000956105.1 Propithecus coquereli | reverse complement strand
CTGCTTTGCTTAAAAGCATCTCTGACCTTATAATTTTCAATTATATAAGCCATGAATATTTTCTCTTTATTAGGATTTCTGTCATTAATATAAATGACAGAATACACAACTTGACTAATGTACTAAAATCTGTGTTTGGGAGGTGAATCATCTATATATTTGTTTAAGGGAAGAGGTATTTATGCTGAGCTAAGTAAATAGCATTCCAGAACAATTTCTTTAAAAGAGCAACATCTATAAATGTTAGTAAGTGATGTGAGGTCTAAGATATTTGAGGTAAGAGACTGCATCATATACAAATTTCCATATCCTCATAGTGTATAAGTCATAAGAGTTTTTTTTTAACACAACTTGACTAATGTACTAAAATCTGTGTTTGGGAGGTGAATCATCTATATATTTGTTTAAGAGAAGGGGTATTTATGCTGAGCTAAGTAAATAGCATTCCAGAACAATTTCTTTAAAAGAGCAACATCTATAACTGTTAGTAAGTGGTGTGAGGTCTAAGATATTTGAGGTAAGAGACTGCATCATATACAAATTTCCATATCCTCATAGTGTATAAGTCATAAGAGTTTTTTTTTAACAAAGCTGAATACTGGTTTTTTTGACTATAAAATATTATATGCAAGCTCATCAGGGAAGACTGTACCTATTATACTCATGAGTAAACTGTTTCCTATCTCAACTGCAGTTTACTTTTGGCTTAAGTTTTTTTTTTTCCCCCAAAGTTTTTATGCTCTTGTCTGGTTCCACAGTAGTTGATACTGAAAAAAGTAATAATTAGCAATTCAATTAGAGTGCGTCCACGAGACTTAAATTTTTTTATTCACATTCTTCTAGAGAGTACTCCATAAAAACATTAATGAGCATTTTCACTCATAATTATGATAATTATGAATATTGTCATTATAATACTGTACTTAGTACCTTCTGCTCTGCTTAAAGTACTTTTAGGCATACTATTCCATTTGCCTTCTGTGCCTTTCTTTTAAGGAGAATATTACTTTGTGAATAGAATTGTTGATAGAGTACAACTCAACCAAAAAGCCACCAAAATATAAACACCAAACAAAACATACATTATTGTTGTTGATTTAGTATTCCTCAAAAGTATAAGCAATATATATTTTACTAGAGCTTTCATAATGGATGTGGATGGTAATTTACATTAAACGACACTGAAATTTTCACTTAGAAAGGTTTAATTAGATTCCTTTCTCAATTTTCAGTTTTCTTATTTGGAAGCCACCAAGTCTTTTCTCTTTCCTTATGCCTTTACAAGGTTGACTTTCCCTAATTCTTGTCTCACTTTTTCTGTCTCCTCTCTTTCTTATTTATGCAGAGCAATTTAGCTCTATACCCACCCCAGCTACCACGCCTACATTCTTCACTCCACTTATCAAAACGACCAACATGCTTTAAAACATATTTATCCATGTTTAAGTGCATGCAAATCATCTGAGAATCTTTTGAAAATACAAATTCTGATTTAGTAGGTTTGAAAAGGGAACCTGTCTGGCACTTTGAATTTCTAAGAGCTCAGGTGACATCAATGTCTTAGGTCTGAGGACCACCCTATGAGTAGCAAGGATTAGAAAATTGAGAATGAGCAATAATTGCCAAAACCCTTTTTCACCCTTATTATAAAACCAATTTGTGCCAGTCTATTTTATTGAGACAAAATTTGTTCATCTACAAAACAGGAGTAAAGATACTCACCTTGTACATAGTAACTGTGAAGCTGAAATAAGATTTTGTACTAAAAATGCTTTGGAAACCTTAAACAATTACATAAATGTAAGATGTTATGCTATCTGAATTCTATTTATGTAACTATGCAATCATGTAATGAATATTTATAGAGGTTCTACCAGTGTAAGTTCCTGTGTTAGGTGATAAAGGTATATGAATGAACAAATGAGATGCAATCTCTCCTTTTATGAAATTTATAATCTTTTAGAAGAGAAAGATGTTAGGATATTACAAAATTAATGACTTAATTACAATTAAATCATTTTTAAGTCATTTAAAGATTTGTGATATCTTCTAATAAGAAAAAGTATATGACAGCACTTGACAGTGGTCCCTAACCTGCTCTAGGTCCACCTCATTGTAGATGGATAATAACAAAGAGAAGAATAGGGAGCATTTCAGCAGAAGAAACTAAATATACAAACATTCTACAATAGAAATCATATGGTTTGTTCACACAACTTTTTATTATGTTCAGCCTTTCATGATTTTTATTTCTTTC
>NW_012148841.1:10179287-10179715 GCF_000956105.1 Propithecus coquereli | reverse complement strand
GAGAATTTTTCAGGAAAAGCAGCTCTGAGAAAGCCTTTGCCAATCCAGTGGGAAGGAATGATACAAACACTGCTCCTGCCTTGGGCAAAAAAAAAAAAAAATGGTGAGTCCTTATAACATTGCCTTGTTCAGTTATTGCCGGGTGCTATGAAGAGGTGTGTGGTAGCAGAGGTGGATCCAGAAGTCTTCTTCAGTCAGAGGTTGTCAGCTAAGTGGCCTTGTTGTGATAGATTCTCCCTTGAAAAGAGATCTGAATGGCAATGTCTCAATGTTCACCACAATCTCTTTCACCAATTGTCCTTTGTTATTTTTTTCTCATTAACTTTATGACTTTGGGTGCATTTTTGATAGCCCCATTTTCCCCTTTTATTTATAACAAATTATTTACTCTCAGAGTATCTATCATTTGATCCCTTGCTTTATGTATG
>NW_012148841.1:10175614-10177217 GCF_000956105.1 Propithecus coquereli | reverse complement strand
TTTACAAAAGAATAGAGCTCAAAAACATATAGGGTAACATCAAGTATACTTACGTGCATATCATAGGTGTTCCAGAAAAAGAGAAAAGAAAAACTATTTAGAAAAAAATGACCTAAAAATCGCCAAATTTGATAATAAACATTAACATACAGAGAGCCAAGAAGCACAGACAACTTCACATGGGACAATGAGGGATCTACACCTAGACACCTCATACCCAAATTGCTAAAAGACAAAGACAAAAAAATTGTCAGAGCAGCAATAGAAAAATGATTAATCATGTACAAAGAAACAATAATATGATTAATGGCTTGTTTCTCATCAGAACAATGGAATCCAGAAGGTAGTGAGGTGCCTTTTTCATAGTGCTGAAAGCAAAAACAAAACAAACAAACAAAAAATCCTGTCAACTCAGAAGGCATATCTAATGAAACTACCCACCAAAAATGAAATAAAATAAAGATATTCAGAGGTAAACAAAAATTAAGTGAATTTACTGCTAGTATATATGCCTTAAAATATATTAAAGGAAGTCTTTCAGGCTTAAACAATATGGTATCAGATGTTAACTCAAATCTACAGGGAAAAAAAAGAGTGCCCAAAATGACAAAAACATAGATAAATATGAAAAAGTGCAAATACATATTTTTCTCTCTTGTCTTAAATAGTTAAAGGAAATATTATTGTAAAAATCAATAACTATAACACTATGTTATTGGGTTGATTGCATACATAAATGAAAATAATGGTGCAAAAGTAGGAGTAAAAATAAAACCATGCTGGAGAAAAGGTGCTATTTATTTCCAGAATTGACTCAATATTAACCTGAAATTGATTGTAATAAATTAAGATTCACATTGTAATCCCTATAGTGATCACAAAGAAAATAACTAAAAAAAATTGCTAAGAAAATAAGAGAGAAATAAAAAAGGTACAATTAAATTTATTTAATAATCAGAAAACGAGGTAGCAAAGAAGAAACAGGAAAAAAGATGTGACACATATAAAAAGCAAATAGCAAAATGGCGGAGGTTAATCCAACCTTATACATTTAATAATTACATTAAATGTGGGTAGATTAAAACTCCAACAAAAAGAAGAGATTGTTAAATTAACTTAGTCAGAATCCCCCACCTCCCATAGCTGATCAATTCCCTCAACCTCCATCATCCTCTAGGTGACATCGTGACATCTGATCACCCTAGTCTGCCTTTAGCAGGAATCCTCTTAAGTCTGTTTCACCAAAATCTCCCCTTAATCCTCATGTTTCCTTTTATTAATTTTTCTCCTACCTATCTTCATCCTACTCCTTGGCTATAAATTCCCACTTGTCCACACTATGTTCATAACTGAGCTCGGTTCTGTACGGAGGTCTCCTTTCCCCTACTACAATGGTTCCTGATTAAAATCTACTTTTACTGCTTTAAATATTCAGTTCTGATTTTCTTTGACAGTCCTTCCTCCCTCTAAAAAATGAAGACACAGAATATCTAAATCAGAAAGGAAAGAGGGGACATCACTATAGTAATGTCTCCATAGAAATTAAAAAGATTAGAAAGGAATATTATGAATTTCAAGGAATCTGTCCATTTTGGGTTGTGTT
>NW_012148841.1:10174556-10175121 GCF_000956105.1 Propithecus coquereli | reverse complement strand
ATGTCCTTTGCCCACTTTTTGATAGGGTTGTTTGATTTTTTCTTGTTGATTTTTCTGAGTTCTAAGTAAACTCTAGTTATCAGCCCTTTATCGGATTTGTAGCATGCAAAATTTTTCTCCCATTCTGAAGGTTGTCTGTTTACTCTTGTGACAGTTTCTTTGGCTGTGCAGAAACTTTTTAATTTGATCAGGTCCCATTTATTTATTTTGGTTGTTGCCGTGATTGCCTTTGGGGTCCTCTTCATAAATTCTTTGCCTAGGCCAATGTCTAGAAGAGTATTTCCAACATCTTCCTCTAGAATTCTAATAGTATCACCCCTTAGGTTTAAATCTGTTACCCAGCGTGAGTTGATTTTTGTGAGAGGTGAAAGATATGCACCCTGATTCAGTCTTCTACATGTGGCTATCCAGTTTTCCCAGCACCATTTACTGAATAAGGGTTCTTTTCCCAGTGTATGTTTTTGTCAGGTTTGTCAAAGATTAGGTGGCTATATGAGGATGGTTTTATATCTGGGTTCTCAGTTCTGTTCCACTGGCCAATGGCTCTATTTTTGTGCCAGTACCA
>NW_012148841.1:10172111-10172530 GCF_000956105.1 Propithecus coquereli | reverse complement strand
AAAAAAAGGAAGGACAGAGGAAGAAAGAAACGGAGGGAAAGAAAAAGGAAAAATAAATGAAATTAAAAAAGAAACAAATTAAATCATACAAATTAGATAGGAACAAATAAAACTTTCTTTTCTCATATACAACATTATCCTGCATTTTGTAAATCCTGAAGAAATAACCAAAATCTATCATAACAAATTACATTTAGCAATGTCACATGATAGAAGATCAATATAAATATATGTTTACAGTGTATTAGTAAGAAAAAATACAATTAAGAAAACAATTCAATTTAAAGTTGGGTAATGTATACTACCCTATTTCCAAATTTAATACAAAACTAAAGTAAACACCAATAGGATTATATTAGAATAAAAATAGATACAGGGATCACAGAACTACAATAGAAAGTTTAGAAATAAACTTTTAT
>NW_012148841.1:10147955-10156041 GCF_000956105.1 Propithecus coquereli | reverse complement strand
TAGAAGGGCCTCTTTAGTGGCTATTTTGGTCAATCTGATGACTGCTTGACGTGGTGTCTTCCTATTTACATTGAATCTCCCTGGGGTCTGTTGAGCTTCTTGTACCTCTATATCTAGATTTTTAGCAAGGCCTGGATAATTCTCCTGTATTAATTCTTCAAAAAACTTATCCAGCCCTTGAGAGTTTTCTTCTTCACCTTCCGGAACCCCTATCACCCTCAGGTTCGGTTTTCTCACATAATCCCACATTTCTTGTAGGCTTATTTCTTTTCTCTTAATTTTCTGCTCGATTTCTGTAACTGACTTATTTAATTGGAAGGAGCTGTCTTCAATCTCTGACATTCTTTCTTCTGTTTGATCTACCCTGTTCTTGAGTCTTTCCATGGTATTTTGTAGTTCCCTGTATAAGTCTTTTATTTCCAGGAGATCGGTTTGATTTGACTTTAATATTTCAATTTCTTTAGTGAATTTTTCTTCTAAGTCCTGGATTTTTTTTGTGGTTTCTTTTTGTTGGTTATCCATTTTTTCTTGCATATCATTCAGTTTTCTTACAATCCATGTTTGAAATTCTTCTTCTGTCATTTTAGTGTTCTGAGTTTGGTGAATGTGCATTGCTGGGGAGCTGTTTTTCCTCTTTGGGGTTGTGCTTTCCGTCTGAGTCTTCATACTTCCAGCGTTCTTTCGCTGGTTCCTTCCCATCTGGATCAGTGGTTCCTTCTTGCCTTTAGATTTTCGTTTGGATAATGACACGCCCTGTTTAGTCTCTGAGCCAGTAGGCGGTGTTTGTGGGTGAGATTCGACCACACCCTTTATGGTGAATCAGTAGATGCAGTAAAAGGGTGTGCAGGATGACCTCCCTGTCAGTAGGTGGCACTTGCTGGGAGGAGCGAGCTGCAATGCTGTTTTTGGGTCCTGTAGCTAGCTCTTGTTCCTCTAGAGAGGCCCTCTTGTGCCTCGGGTGGTGGGTGGAGCTCTGGGATTTCCAGGTGTGTCCTTATTCTCCACCTCATTGGGGGCAGGACCGGGAGTGAGTCTGGGTGGGGCTTGGTTGGATAAGCCTGCCCTCAGGCTCCACAACTGCTGTTAGCAGGGGTCAAAGGTCTGCTCTTTGGTTATGTGCAAAGCTGCCAGGAGGGGCTGAAATGGCTCCACTCAGCTGAAAGTCTGGGCTTGGGGGGTGGGGCTGTCCAAGACCCGCACTCTGGATCAGGTGTCACTCCTCTCCACTCTCCCCCTCTCCGTAGCCTCTCCCAGCCCTCTGCCAGCAAGCCGGACCTCAGGCCGATGGATCTCCCCTGGCTGTGACGTGGGCCGGGAGGTTCCCTACCCAGGATTGTAGCCTGAGCTGGGTTCAAAGCCCTCTTTTAGGAGGAGGGTTGCCGGTCAGGCAGGCTGATCTGCCCCTGAAGGCGCACACTCCTCAGTAGGCTCTTTCACAGATCTCTCTTCTGTGCCCCAGGGCAGTGCGATCGTGACCTGGGTGTACGGGGTCTGGTCTGCAGGCCTGTTCCCTGGACCCTGGAGATGAATCCCTGACCCTGCCAGGGGGAGGGGTGCTGGTCTTGAATCACCTACAGGGTGCCCAAGCTGGATCTATTTCACTCCACCTCGGGATTTTCTGCGCTCTCCTGGAGTTCCCAGGCAAGCAGCACCTGGGAGGGCTGGCAGGTAGGGAGCTCGCAGTCTGAGTACCCCTCAGTCTGCTGTAGGGCCCTAAAAGGAAAGGTCCCGTTCCTTGGAGATGCCTCTGTGTGATGGCTAAATTGTCTCTCTGGGCACCCACGGGTAGGAAAGGGGAAGGAGAGAATGGAGAACTATGGCGCTTGCCGATAGTCTTGGGTCTGCACCCGGGGAGGTCCCCCGAGGGAGCTGGGAGCCCAGCGCTTAGTCCAAAAGAGGCCACTGCTCACTGGTGGCAGCCGTCTCTGGGTCGATGTCGGCAGGTCTCTCCAACTGCTCAGGAGCCCACCAGCAGTCTGAGATGCAAGGGAGGGGGAAGTTAACTGCTCCACCTACCCTTGTTGCTGGTCTCCAAGCCTCTCAGGACCTTTCTCCTTCCAGTTCTCCTTTGCAACGTCTTCCCGTGGAGTCCCCTGTAGTTTCAGGCACCCTTCCTTCCGACCCTCACCTGATCTGTTTCTCTGCTAGTTTATTTTTTTCTCTTTCTTCTGAAATTTGTCTTTTTTGCAGAGACACTCTGACTGGCGGCTTTTCTCGTCTGCCATCTTCGCTCCTCCCTTTTGTTTACTTTTACTACTCTCTTTTTTCATGCATGTGATCTGCCTCAATGATTGTCTTCTACATATTTATTGTATTTTAATTTCTCCATCTTATTCCTTTTGAATTTTTATCCTATTGAATCTACTAATCATTCGTAGATGTTTTATGTCATTATTGGAATATAAAAAGCTTGTTAAACTTTTATTTTGAACTAATTTTAGATTTACAGAAAAGTTTACAAAATTAAAGAGAATTCTCTCACTCAGCTTCTCATAAGGTGAACATCTTATGTGATCATGATGTAATTGTCCAAACTGGAAAATTAACGTTGATTCAATACTTTTACCTCAACAGACTTTTTCAATTTTCACCCATTTTGTCCTTAATGATCTCTTTAAACAGGGCCGTATCCAGCCTTCCACATTGAATTCAGTTGTTATTTCTCCTTAGTTCCTTCCAATCTGTGATAATTCTGTTTTTATCTGTCTTCAGTGACCTTGACACTTTTACAGACTGCTCATCAGTTACTATTGAATATGTCTGTAAATTCATTTTGGTTTTTTTCTGATATTTTCATTATTAGAATGAGGTTATATATTTTTGTCCAGATTACCTCAGAAATGATGCTGT
The DNA here is from genome assembly GCF_000956105.1 of Propithecus coquereli. NCBI lineage: Eukaryota > Metazoa > Chordata > Mammalia > Primates > Indriidae > Propithecus > Propithecus coquereli. The sequence continues at coordinate 10,153,191 of NW_012148841.1, read as the reverse complement.
ATCTTTATTGCGTCATATCAAAAGGTTCGTGATGTTGATATGTTGCTATGTTAAATTTGTTCACTTGGTTAAGGTGGTAACAACTGTGTCTGTTCACCATGAAGTTACTATCTTTCCATTTGTATTAATGTATAGCTTGGGGGAGACGTTTTGAGACTGTGTTAATATCCTGTTTATCTGCAAAATTTCACTCACTAATTTTAGTATCCATCTGTCTGTAACGATTATTACTGTGGTGTTTGCCTAATGAGGATTTCGCATTTTACTTTTTCCTTTTGCATTTATTAATTGTACTTCTTCCATAATAAAGAGTGATTTCTTTTCACTCATGTGAATACTTTTTAAAACAATTTTATCTGTATAGCCTCATGGATATTTATTTTATTGTATAGATTACCATGCAAACTATCACTATGTATTTGGTCGTTCAAATTTTTTCCAACTTTGGCCATTAGGAACTCCTGTGGGTTTGCTCTTGTGTTCTATTGATAAATTCTCATTCTTTTTGAATACTTCTTTCCTTTCTAGACTCACAATATGTTCTAGATTTATCTTCTATTTTCCTTGTCTTAGTCTCGGAATCAACCATTTCTCTAAGGAGTCTATGCTCCTTTTGTTGTAGAATGATGTTTAAAAACCAAGCTCAGGGCGTTTTACTTAAATTTTCAAATCAAATATTAAAATAGCCATTTTTATGAGAAGTTTGTTATGTATTGATTTTAACACTATTCCTTCTCCATTAATTATTAAATATTTCTGAAATGTTTGTTGTTGTGTAATATGACTCATTTTTTGTCCAAAAAAACTCAAATGTTTCAGTTTTCACAAATTAATAGAGAAATAAAGTATGCATGATTCAAGAGATAGCATGAGTTTTACCAAGCTTGCAAATTGTTTTTTGCAATTTATAATATAACTTTTTTCTTTAAGTTTTGAAAACTCTTTGGGTGCCTAATGTTTTCATGTTATTTTGTAATTCAACATTTATAGTATTATTGTCTTAATTATATTGTTCTCAACTCACAAAATACCATATATGATACCACTTTCTTTTGCAACATAAAAAAAATAACAGATTTGTGATATTTTCATTCTGTAAACATAGGAGATAGTTGGTCCAATGCAATATTTTTTGCAGCAGTAATGCCCTGAATCTAACATTTAAAAGCTAGGAAGAACAAATTACATGACAATAAAAATGTTACATTGTCTTCTTAGTCACAGAAAATATCAGAAATGTAAAAATAATACAATTAAGTTTATGTACAAAAAATTTGCCATCTTATACAGTGTATAGGCTTTTGATTGAGAATCAGAATTTGTTATTTTAGAATTAAAAGTAAATCCTAGCCAGAATCTAGAAAATAAAAGAATTAAAATCACAGCTAATAATATTATATAGCATTTGACTAAATTGTCTAGTTTCTCTTCATTTGCTTCTGTGCTAAATCCAAGAAGTGTTGCCTAGAAGACTAACATTTCACAGAATTGTTCTAACTGTAACATTTAGTTAAGGGAATTTTCTACCTTCTTTCTTCATTAATGAGACATGGATAGAAGAAAAAATGAGGAGAATTTCTGGTAGAATTATTCCTGAAATGATGGTTTTAGCTTTATTCCTAAAATTTATTTTTTATTCTAGGTATACAGCATTGTATTAACAATGGTTGGAAGTTGGTATTGTATTTTCAGTTTTACCTCTTTTTTGTCAATATGACTGGGCTAGTTTGCAAAGCAAAGCAGTTTTAAATTGCTATTTTCCATGATCTGGTTCACATAGTAAGTATTAAAAATGTGGTGCTTAGGTCCACCGCTATGTGTTTATTCCTGTTTTCCAGAATGAAAGAAAATACCTGCTTTTGTATATAGTATACAAGAAGCAAATGCACATCCATAAAGTTTGTCTTAGCCAAATAACATTTTTAGATTATGTAAGTGTAATGATAGTCCAAAGTGTTTACACTAAGGTCAACAAACGTAATAACTCCATTGCATTTTCCTTTATTTGACCCAATATTTTAAGTCCCTGCTCTGTGTAAAATACATTCTAAGAAAGGAGTAAACAGCCAACTGAATGATATCAATCCTGATAATGAACCATGCCAAATGACCCCAAAATAAGTAGAGAAATTAATCACTATTCACACCCAGAGTCTTGAAGCAGTACTTATTTTGATGGTGGTGAGTGGATAAGTAAGAAAATACCGGTATCTGAAAACTGTCCATTTAATCTCTCATCCTTTGTATTATACAGAATATTCCCACATTCCAGATATTCCTCCTCAGGATGAATCTTTTTTTTTTCTCTTTTTTTTATTTCCTAATATTATGGGGATACAAAGGTTTAGGTTTACATATATTGTCTTTGCACCGCCCAAGTCAGAGCTACAAGAGTGCCCATCCCCCAGACAGTGCTCACTGCACCCATTAGGTGTGAATATACCCATGCCTCCTCCCCATTGCCACCTGCCCAACACCCGATGAATATTACCTCCATATATGCAAATAAGTGTTGATCAATTAGTATCAATTTAATGGTGAGTATACCATTAAATACTTATGATACTTCATTTAGGAGAATGAGCTCCAGCTCCAACCAGGGTAACACAGGAGGTGTTAGTTCACCATTGTTTTTTGTGCCTGAATAGTACGTATACCACATTTTATTAATCCACTCATGTATTGATGGGCACTTTGGTTGTTTCCACATCTTTGCAGTTGTGAATCATGCTGCTATAAACATTCAAGTGCAGATGTCTTTATGATAGAATGTCTTTTTTTCCTTTGAATAGATGCCCAGTAGTGGGACTGCTAGATCAAATTGCAGTTCTGCTTTTAGTTCTTTGAGGTATCTCCATATTACTTTCCATAGAGGTTGTACTAGTTTGCAGTACCACCAGCAGTGTATGTGTGTTCCTACCTCTGTGCATCTATGCCAACATTTGTTGTTTGGGGACTTTTTGGTAAAAGCCATTGTCACTGGAGTTTAGTGATACCTCATTGTGGTTTTGATTTGCATTTCCCTGATGATCAGAGATCCTGAGCATTTTTTCTTATGTTTATTGGCCATTAGTCTGTCTTCTTTTGAAAAGCTTCTTTTCATATCTTTTGTCCACTTTTTAATGGGAGGTTGGTTTGATGTTTTCTTGCTGATTTGCTCGAGTTCTTTGTAGACTGTGATTATTAGCCCTTTATTGGATGTATAGCATGCATATATTTTCTCCAATTCTGTAGGTTGTCTATTTGCTCTAGTGATAGTTTCCTTGGCTGTGCAGAGCACAATGAATATAAAGCCAATGTTTTTTCTCTTACATAAGTCATGGCTTTACTCTGTCTAAACCTAAAACTTCTGGCCAGAGAGTAGGACATGGTGGGGTGGGAGAAGAAAAAAAGACAATAAAGTTGAGTCAGTCTCAAAGCATCATTTCCAAACACAAGCACACAATAGAGCATCCCTAGATTGGAACTAGCACTTAATCCTTTTCCACTTCCGGCTTCAGAAGCAGTTTGCCATGTAAGAATTGACAGCTCACTCCTAATTGGCTTATTTATCCCCAAGACTACACCCTTAGAAGCAAAAGACTACTTCTTTTGGCTAAACTGTTATATTTTGCCTGGTATAGCAAATTTATCAAGACTGAGGGGAAAAAAACCATCTACTGAGTACAAAGTTTTTTCTACTTCATTCAAAGGGGTGTACTCAAACATTTTTAACTTCCTCCTCTGTTTTACTTCTCTTTTTATCAATTCAAGATCGGGATATCAAGTTCCTTTAGGAAAACTCCATATAATCCATCAACCCATATTTATTTGCTTTCTTTCATGAAACTAAACATTTCTTGAAAACATGGAATATGATTTCCCAAACTATCACAACACGGTACTTTTACCAGTTAATTTTATTTATTTTCTCATTTGTTGTTTGATCCTTAGTGGCATATTGAGTAAAAAAATTCACAAATGGTGAATTAAGAAGATAATGTCTTTTATATAAAAGAAGAGAGATTTTTCAAATTTAACTAACAGGAATGAGTTAAATTCATAAACTCAGGAGAAATTTTTCAGATCAGTCATCGTAGAAAGAGAGAAACAAAAGAACAAAGGATTTATGTAAAAGATCCCAATGGCAATTACAGCAAAAATAAAAATAAGTAAGTGGGATTTGATTAAATTAAAAAGCTTCTGCACACCTAACAAAATAATCAACAGAGCAAATAGACAACCTACAGAAGGGGAAAAAATATTCACAAGCTATACATCCAGTAAAGGGCTAATAATCAGAATCTACATAGAATTCAAGCAAATCAGCAAGAAAAAAATCAAACAACCCTATTGTAAAGTGGGCAAAAGACATGAAAAGAAGCTTTTCAAAAAAAGCTGAATGGCCAGCAAACGTATGAAAAAATGCTCTGTGTCACTAATCATCAGGGAAATGCAAATTAAAATTATAATGAAATATCACCTTACCCTAGTTAGAATGACCTTTATTGAAAAGTCCAAAACCAATAGATGCTGGTGTGGATGCAGAGAGAAAGGAATGCTTATACACTGTTGGTGGGACTGCAAACTAGTACAGCCTCTGTGGAAAGTAATATGGAGATACCTCAAACAACTAAAAGTAGACCTACCATTCAATGCAGCAATCCCACTACTGGGTATTTACCCAAAGGAAAAGAAGGTGTTTTATAAAAAAGACAGCTGCACTTGAATTTTTATTGCAGCACAATTCACAATTGCAAAGATGTGGAATCAACCCAAGTGCCCATCAATTCATGAGTGGATTAACAAAATGTGGTATATGTATACCATGCAATACTACTTAGCCATAAAAAAGAATCAATTAATGCATATTGCAACAATTTGGATGGAACTGGAGACCATTATCCTAAGTGAAGTATCTAAAGAATGGAAAAACAAACACTACATATACTTGCTATTAAATTGGAACCAACTGATAAGCACAAATGTGCACAGAGGGAAGTAAAACCTCAGTCAAAATCAAGCAGGGGGTGGGGGGAGGAGGGAAGGGCTAAAATATACCTATTGGGTACAATTAACACTATCTGGGTGATGGACACACTTATAGCTCTCATTCAATCATTACAAGAGCTACCGATGTAACTAAACCCACTTATACCCCAGTAATATTTTGTGGGAAAAAAGACAGAATTTTGGAATATTTGGTATTCTTCTAACCACAAAAATGAGTAGAAACCATGATACTTGGAGGAAACAA
>NW_012148841.1:10134978-10136708 GCF_000956105.1 Propithecus coquereli | reverse complement strand
TTTAGTTTGAAGAATCTTTTGATTTCCATCTTAATTGCCTCATTGACCTAATAACTATTCAGCAGTAGGTTGTTTAATTTCCATGACTTTGCGTAGAGTTGAGTGCTTCTGTTGGAATTGATGTCTAATTTTATTCCCCTATAATCTGTGAAGATACATGGTATGGTTTCTATATTTTTTTATCTTATTGAGATATGTATGGTGGCATAGGATGTGATCAACCTTAGAGAATATTCCATGAGCTGATGAAAAGAATGTGTGTTCAGTGGTTTTGAGTAGAATGTCCTATAAATGCCTATAAACGGCCCATTTGTTGTAGTGTTCCATTTAAATTCCATCATTTCTTTGCTTATTTTCTGCTTGGAGGATCTGGCCTGTAGAGTCAGTGAGGTGGTGAAGTCCCCAGCTATTATGACACTGCTGTTTATCATTTTATTTAGATCAAGTAGGGTTTGCTTTATGCATCTTGTTGCCTCTGTGTTAGCTGCACAAATATTTAGGATTGTTATGTCTTCTTATTGAATTGTTCCCTTCACCATTATATAACAACCATCTTTTTATTTACTTTTATTGATTCGAAATCTATTTTATCTGATATGAGAGTGGCTATACCAGTTTTCTTTTGGTTTCCATTTTCATGGAATATTGTTTTCCATCCCTTCATCTAGAGTCTAAACAAGTCCTTGTGGGTTAGATGTTATTCCTGGAGACAGCAATACTTGACTTGTATTTTTTTTATGCAATCAGCCAGCCTATGTCTCTTGAGTGGGGAGTTCAAACCATTCACATTTATAGAAAGAATTGATAAGTGTGGAGGATTTCTGTTCATCTTGTAGTGTAGAACTTAATTGCTTTGTTTTCCTTTTTGAGCCATTCTGGTATCTGGGCTCTGACCTTTAACTTTTAGGTGATTTTACACTGTTTGGTGTCTACTGTGCTAATCCATGTATAATGCATTTCTGAGTACTTCTTGCAGAGTGGGTCTGGTCTTGGACAAATTCCCTCAGTGTTTGTTTCTCTGAGAAGGTCTTTATTTCTCGAACCTCATATAAGAAACTTAGTTTTGCAGGATCCAAAATTCTAGGCTGGCCATTATTCTATTTGACAAAACTGAAAATGGGTCCCAAATTCCTTCTGGCTAGTACAGTCTCAGTTGAGAAGTCTAAAGTTAATCTGATAGGTTTTCTTTTGTAATTTATCTGCTGCTTTTGCCTATGGCTCATAGGAGTGCCTCTTTCATGTTTACTTTGGCCAGTCTGATGACTATGTGTCATGGTGATTGCCTCTTCATGATGAATCTCCCTGGTTTTTATAGTAAAGTAAAATTTATACTTATGCTTGAGAGTTTGCCTCAATTAGTTTAACAATTTGGTAGATTTTTGAAAACTCATATTTATTGTAAATCTCAACAAAGAGAACCATGAGGACCCTGAACAAATAAGGGTTTAGGCCCACAAAATTTGCTTTATTGTAGTCCTTTAATTAAACCTAATTTTCTGCTTAAAAAGATTCCCACTTTTGGTTTTACACTTTTATTGTTCAAATAGTAGCTTATATTATTCCTTCAAGGCAAAATAATTATCAGTTTCTTAATTTTACTCACCACAATGCCTTGCATAAAGAAGTAAGAGAGCAGGGAAATAGCATATAGGGCATACTAGTAGGTACCAGGCTCTATGAACACCTGTAACCTCTGATTTAATTAAATAATTACTCAGTTGTGTTATATA